>NC_142104.1:41273299-41550799 GCF_056152115.1 Neolamprologus brichardi | reverse complement strand
ATGCTTCTGCTCACTGTCTTCGAACAGTTGATACTGTGTGCCGTGCTTCTCTCATCACTAACTGTAAACCTCAGACTCTGTGAGTTATACTCTCAGGTAGGACGGCCTGCTTTGGCCAGTCGGACGAACTCTCATTTCTACTGTTTTATATATAAGGCGATTGCTGCTTGCAGTGAAACACGCTGGTCGGTATTCTGTTCGTCCGCATGGTTACTTGTTGCTTTCTGTTCCATTTGCCTGAACTGCATTTGGCAAAAGAGCTTTTGTCCATTTAACTCCCTCAGCTTGGAACAAACTGCAGAACGACTGGAAAATGACTGAATTCATTTCATTAAGTGCTTTCAAATCTAAACTAAGAGTCCTTGAGGCCAAGTCCATAACATGCAACTGTTTCAATTAGATTGATTCTCATTTTGATTGAATTTTTATTTGAATTTTATTTTTATTTTCTTTATTTATTTTTTGCATGTGTGTTGTTGCTGCCTGTGTTTAATTGAGTAATTAATCTTGGCCAGGTCTCCCTTGAAAAAGAGGTTTTTAATCTCAGTGGGATCTTCCTGGTTAAATAAAGGTTAAATAAATAAAAAAAGGTGTCATTGATACCTGCAATTAATTTTGGAATCGCCAGTTAACCGCACATACATGTATGTGGCCTGTGGGAGGAAGCTGGAGTCTCCAGCTGGTCAGTTAGCACCTCACAGCTAACCACTGCATCAGCCTGCTGCTCGTCTTTTCTATAGAAGACTGGTGATCAGACGCCCTGAAAGTTCAAAATGTGAGCAAAATGTCAACATGTCTGCTTTAACTCGTCCACGCCTGAGTCTGTCCCTGACTTGCCAAGTGCTTCTCCTGTTCTTCCTCACTGATGAACACCACCTCTGCTCAGGGGAGACCATTACAAGTCATTTACAGAGCGTAAACCAATTTTTTCCCTTGATGTTTCACAGCAATCTCTCACAAGCCGCTCCCTACATTACTGACTTATGAAGCTGATCAATGCGAGCGCCTGCAGAGTAAACAAGTCACACCACCATGTGTAGAACACCGGAGATCAGAGCCACATAAAGAATTTTTGAATCACCTCTATAAAAACAGAACTTTCAAGCCTCTGATGCAAACTGCTGAAATTGCTCACAAATCAAATGAGAAAAACACAGCACAGTGCCGACATTAAAGTCTGTCTTTTCCTTTTTGGAGTGAAACTCTGACAGCACCTTCAGAGTCATTACACTGATTTAGGAACCAAATATTACCCACAGCTGCTTCAGATGCACATGAGAGCGTACAGTGTGTCACCTGGGAGGAAAGGAAAGATAAGACAGCCTTTTCACAAGAGACTAAGAGGTCTGTGATTTGCCAAAGCACACATCATTGTCCAAAACTGGATAAAAATGTAATTCTCACTTTAATTATTCAAAAACATCCATGTTAAAATGCCCAGTGTGCACAGTTAGAAAGCATTTCTACAACAGTTTTGGCCTCTGTGGATTGTTTTCTTTATCAACTCCAAGTGGGGCTGATTTACGTTAACGAGATACTGGAGTTAGGGGCGTGGCTGCTTTTATTGACAGGTGTCCTATAGATACTTGGAGTCTTTGAACTCCATGCTACCATGTTTGTCCTGTTGTTGACTTTAATGGAGTTATTTGAATGTTATTATGGCTCGTTGTGCAGTAAGGATGTGCTTCAGTTCTGCTGAGTGAAAATACTGGCCAGTGTTATGACCAGTGTTGGTCAAGTTACTTGAAAAAAGTAATTAGTAACTAATTACTGATTACTTCCTCCAAAAAGTAATCCAGTTACTTTACTGATTACTTATTTTCAAAAGTAATTAATTACTTAGTTACTTAGTTACTTTTTAAAAACACGATTTACAACCTGAACAGGTGATAAAGTGATAGATCTTTCAGCCCAATTCTACTTTTTCTGCATAATCATCATACAAAATGTAATCAAATGGAAAAGTCTCTTTTTAAAACTTGTTTTATTAGTTTTAATCTTTTAACTTTATGCATCAAGCAAAAATTAAATTATATGCAACATTTTCTGACTGGAAGAAATTTGTTTAATATTTAAACCTATTTTCTGCACATTCCAGCACATAAAATATTTTTTTTTGTGTGTTTACACTCACACTTTCAAATAGATGCAAGTAAAACACAGCAGAAAATAAATAAAGTCAAAGACTAGCGGTCCTGTTGCTCTATTTTCACCTGTAAAGCAGGAGTGGGGTAGGCGGAGGGTTACCCTGGTGCAGGTGTGCAGCGGTCAGTGGAAGAATCCGCGAGTTTCTCTGTGAGTTTCCCATTACGTCGTAGCTACTCGGTGCTTGTTTGGAAGTTTAGGGGTTTTTTTCGCTGTAAAAAGAAGTTTTCTTCCCACGCACAACGGACACTAATGTTTTTGTCACTTTTTATGGAATCAAACTCAAAGTAAGGTCAGTACTTCCACGCTTTAAACGCTGCACGCTCATACTCTCTCTGCACTCGATATATGATCCATTGTTGATCTGCACACAGCTGTTGTCACGAACGTCGCACTCGCTTACGTCACTGTCATGAGACATTCTCGCAAAAAAATCACAGTTTTAGTAACGCAGTAACGCAGCGTTCCTACGGGAAAGTAACGGTAATCTAATTACTGTTTTTGCAATAGTAATCCCTTACTTTTGAAAAAAGGAATCGGATTACAGTAACGCGTTACAAGTAACGCGTTACTGCCCATCTCTGGTTATGACACAACTGGACCTCAAAGACCGATGAGTGCTATCACAGTGGTTACATCCATCTTTTTTCTGTGTGTTTATAAGCTGATGGCAGTGGTCGAGATGGCTGACGCCAAGTTTTGGAATCAAATGCAGACACAGATTATTTAGAGGTATGACTTTGTTAAACACAGGAGACTTTGTCAACAGGTAATCAGGAGGAGTGAGTGGATTTAGTTAGGAGAACGGGGTTAATCCGCTAGCTCCGTGTTGATAAGTTTGGAGGAAGAACGAGCAAGGCTGAATATCTTACTTGGAAAGTAGTCTAACGTTTTAAATCGGTGTCGGTACTCTCCCAGTTTTCTAAGATACTGGAAAAACTATTTCTAAAAACATTTGACAGCTTTGTGGATAAACATGATTTGTTGGCAAATTGCCAGTATGGGTTTAGAAATAATAGATCAACAGTTTTGGCATTGATGGATTTAATGGAAGAAATAACAGAATGTATGGATAACAAGAAGTATGCACATGGAGTTTTTCTAGATCTAAAAAAAGCATTTGATACTGTTGACCACAAAATTCTAATAATCAAACTGGAAAAATATGGGTTCAGGGTAGGGATGCACTGATATCACTTTTTTGGAAACGAGTACGAGTACTTGCATTTCAGTACTCGCTGATACCGAGTACTTAATAAAAACATGATTTAAATTTACAGGTAACAGCTTTAGTCCTCTAATTTAACAAAAAACAAGGGACTAGTTTGGAATTAAGAACATTCATTTAAAATGAAAAGCATGTTGTATGCAACAGAATAAATAATTATAAAAAACAAAATTTAATTTTAAATTTGTTCGTCTGTTTCTCTGTTTAGAAGTCTCACTAGCACAGTCACAGCTGGGATGACATCAGAGGCTAGTGCGTCGTAGCTGCTCACTTTTTTAGTTAGTTCCTCAAAGGGGGCGAGGATGGCAACAGTCGTCTCCATAAGAGCCCGTTGGTGAGCGGTGAGATAGTCAGGGAGTTCGTGCTCGGACACGCCCAGCACTCGCTTTTGCTCAATGAGGGACTGGAGCATGTAATACGTGCTGTTCCAGCGCGTCTGTACGTCCTGCTAGAGTCTCTTTATTGGCTGGTTGAGCTGTCCCTGAATGTCCTCGAGGTGGGAGTAGGCTAAGGCGGAATGTTTAAAATGCCCAACTATTTTCCGTCCCACTGCTGTAGCATCAGCTATGCTCCTCTGTGCTAATAAGCATGGGTAAATAAGCGTGGGTAAACTCTTTGTACTCGTTGTCGTGTTGGGATTTTAGGTGCTTGATTAAATTATTTGTGTTAAATGCGCTACCTTTAGAGCCTCTGGACAATTTCGCTGAGCACAATTTGCAGTCCGCCTTTGTTTTCACGTCTTCGTTCACTTTGAAATAGTTCCACACGGCTGACTTGTCTCGCCTGCCCTTCTCTCAGCTCTGAGCTGCAGCCGGGGCCTGGGAGCGGGCACTCGGGGCCTGGAGGCGGGCACTCAGCGCCTGTGATTAACCCCTTACATGCCGCTCAAACATAGACAGGTCTCAGACCATGGTATCGGTCCCCGGTATCGGGGGACTTTTAACGAGTACGAGTACTTTAGAAAATGTGGTATCGAGGCCGATACCCAATACCAGTATCGGTATCGGTGCATCCCTAGTTCAGGGGTGTGGTACTGGATTGGATAAACAGCTATGTGATGAATCGACAGCAATATGTACAAATAAATGAGTTTAAATCTAAATTGATGGATATTGAATGTGGAGTACCTCAAGGATCAGTATTGGGTCCGAAAATGTTTATTATGTATATAAATGATATTTGTAAAGTATCGAAGATACTAAAGTTTGTAATTTTTGCAGATGATACCAATATACTTTGTTCAGGTGTGGAATTTCAACAGGTTTTGGAGGTGATCACACAGGAGTTAAAGATATTAAAGAAGTGGTTTGATAGAAACAAATTGTCCTTAAATTTAAATAAAACAAAATTTATGTTATTCGGAAACTATAAGAAAAACATTAACATTGAAATTTGTGTTGATAATATATATCTAGAAAGGGTTAATGCCATACAATTTCTCGGTGTGATCATTGATCAAAAGGCCTGTTGGAAATCACACATCACTTATGTGAGGGGAAAGCTAGCACGGGGCGTTGCTGTCTTGGGGAAAGTAAAACAATTCCTGGATAGGAAAACATTGTATATGTTATATTGTGCTTTGCTATTACCATACGTGAGTTATTGTGTAGAGCAGGGGTCTGCAACCTTTTACACCCAAAGAGCCACTTGGACCCGGTTTCCACGCAAAAGAAAACACTCGGAGCCGCAAATACTTTTTGACATCTAAAATGAAGATAACACTGTATATATTGTTTTTTACCTTTATGCTTTGTGTGAACAACTAAGGTGTGTTGCTTATGAAATCCATGAAGTGCTACAGAGAAAATTACATTTTATTTATGTAATCAACACATTCTGAACTCTTAAAGAAATATAACAAAAGGAAAGACACCAACCTGAACTAAAATGATCCATGTAGCAAACAAAAACTGTTCTCAGCCACCACCCTTATATCGCCTTTGGGCTGTTGGAGCCTTGACCTGACTTTTAAAAAATAAAAAAGCACTATGCTGCTGAAAAATTTAAAGTAGATATTTGCAAAATTCTGCCTAAATATGTATTTTACCAGGTTAATGCGTGCGGTGGGGCGTGGTCTGCAGCGCTGCTGCAGGGGAGGCGGACGCACCTAAGCCACACCCGCAATCACGCCTCGCTGCCTTTACGTCTGCGCTATCTGTGCTGTTGTGTTGTTGGTGGTGTATGTCGGGCTGTGAGGTGAAAAGCTATAGCCGGCTGTATGCGTACAGCAACCGTGTGTGAAAAGTGGTCAATAAAGAGATGCTGAAAAGCGTGTTCATGCAAACATCGTCAGTCTGCCGTGATATGTTTACAATAAGACATATGGTCCCGAACCTCTGCGCACAGCGTCTGCTAATCGGGGCTGTACGAAGTCAGTTTACGCAGGACTGTAAGCTGTCATCTGTCAGGCGTGAGCGGTGTTTGTCTTTAACATAGTTCATGGTGGAGAATAGCTGCTGACATAATGTGGATCCGAAGATCCATAATTGGCCTACCTGGGGTTGAAAGTCTCGATAAATGCACGGCGTTTCGGCGGGTACACCGGCTTCCGCGAGTGTGACGCTTATTTTGAGCGATGAAAAAATAATAGAATATAATTTTATTTTTATATTTCAATATCACAATAATCTTCCAATTTAGAACTACAAGTTTAAAAAAAAAGAACTAAACACAAATAAAATATACTTCAGCTAAATACTAATTTATTTTCCCAAACCACGCGGAGCCGCAGTATAAGGACTAAAGAGCCGCATGCGGCTCTGGAGCCGCAGGTTGCCGACCCCTGGTGTAGAGGTTTGGGGAAATACATATAAAAGTAATATTCACACTATAATCATAATGCAGAAAAGGGCCATTAGACTAATAAATCAGGAGGGGTAAGGGCTCACACAAACACACTCTTTATTAGGACGCAAGCTATAAAATTCCAGGATCTGGTGAAAAACAGTGCAAATAATATATAAGGCAAGGAAAGGGATGCTCCCAATCAAAATAAGTAAATGGTTCTTAGAGAGAGAAGGGAGGTATGATCTTAGAGGGAAGTGGAATTTAAAAATACAAAGAGTAAGAACAACATTGAAAAGGATTTCTATTTCAATAGTGGGAGTTCAATTCTGGAACGAGTTAGAAGGCAAGTTTATTTATATCGCACAATTCAACAACAAGGTGATTCAAAGACATTAAAAAACAAAAACAAATAAAAAGCACGATTTAAAATTGATTAAAAAACAGTAGATAAAATCAGTAGTTAAAATGTAAGTTTTGAAATTTAAGCTCACAAGTGTGGATTTGGTGTTTTATTCAAATGCAGCTGAGAACAGGTGAGTCTTCAACCTGGATTTAAATAAACTGAGTGTTTCAGTGTTTTCAAAAGAAGAAATAAAGGTCAGTAGTGATATAAACCAGTTTAAAATAAAACTCAAAAAAGAAATTTTAAATAAGTATAAGAATGAAGAAAATGCAATTAACCCAACACAGCAGTCAAACTGATGTTTATTTTCTTCTGCAAATTAGCAAATCTAAATATAGTTTAGTTGAACATGAGAAAATATTTTTTTTTGTGATGTTATGTTCTAAGTTGAAGGCGTTGTAACGTTTTTGTTGTTCAAATTTAGATGATGAGGATGTAAACCTGAGGGGGCTAAATACGTATATACTTCTGCCTACTTCTTTTCAAACAACTGCATGGAATGATTTTATGAAACGTTGGTGAATGTATATGTTTGCAATAAAAAAGAACTGAACTGAACTGAAATCTGGAGAATGGCGGTGAGTAGACGAGCAAGCAGTGAGCGTTCGATGTGAAGGCCGGCACTGAGGAACCAGGTGAGTAAACAGGTAAGTTGCACATTCTGAGCCCAGGGAATGGATAAGTGAAGACACTCAGTTTACAAAGTTAACTTGAGGAGATGCTAAATAACCTGGTAGCAACATGAGAGCAGATTTATCACAGAGAGGTAGCAGATGGTCTGGAAGGTCAGGAGGGAGGAAGCTGGATTCAGGGGCAGACATGCAGATTAGCTTCTGAGTAACAGGACTGTAGCTGACTGAGGATGTAGTTCGGTGGTGGAAGAACTATTTGAATGATCTCCTCAGTCCCACTGACACGACTTCCTTAGAGGAAGTAGAGTAAACTAGGAAGGATGTCACATGGGTAGTTAAACAACTCTTGTGGAGGGTTGGCTCCAATCACAGGGGGGGTCACGCTCCTCAGGGGAAAGTCTGTGCCAAGATACTGAAGAGTAGTTTCCTGGTGATGCCAAGTGGAGGAAGGTTTCCACTTTGGTGGCCTCAGAATCTCACCTCTCCCACACAGCGAGGGTGTTTTCAACTGATTGTGAAGTACTGGAAATGAAAATGAGCAGCTCCAATTTTAAAGCCACGGCTCTCTGCTGGAAAATCAGTGGAGTGCCCACTTTGGGTCATGAGGGGCTCAGAATGGAGCCACTGCTCTTTAACATAATCCTAGGTGGTAGGTGGTGATGCCTCTTGGGAACCTCGTAGGTGAAGAGGCGTATGCTCCCAGGAACGGGACTCGAGTAGCAGAAGGTGGATGTGGAGAGGAAGGTCGGGTCTTTTCTGCTTAATCTACACTTTAACACTTTAAGTCAACTGAATCAGATTTAGTTTTATATTTAGTTAACTAAGACTGTGCAATAAGACTGCTATATGTGCAATTCTTCTTCTGACGAAGTTGTATTTTTGTATTTTTCTACTCAGTTGTATATAGTATTTGTATTTCTATTTTATTCTATTGTATATATTATTCTATTCTATTTTATTCTATTGTATATAGTATTTTATTTTATTCTATTGTATTTTATTGCATTCCAGTGTTTTCTAATTTCTGCTACATAACTTTGCACTTTTGCTGTAACAAAACAAATTTCCCACCCGTGGGACTAATAAAG
This sequence comes from Neolamprologus brichardi, assembly GCF_056152115.1. Taxonomy (NCBI): domain Eukaryota; kingdom Metazoa; phylum Chordata; class Actinopteri; order Cichliformes; family Cichlidae; genus Neolamprologus; species Neolamprologus brichardi. Next base: position 41,542,516 of record NC_142104.1, on the reverse strand, counting down.
GTCATTTTATCTTATCTTATCTAACAATAGAATAAAACTAAATGACATTTTAGTCAAAAGACTATGAATAAAACACAATTTATATTTCCTGCGGAAATGAACAGTTAACAGCAGTTTGTTGCGTTTCTCTTAAACCTGGTATAAGAACAATTTTCTGCCAGAAATGTTGTTCGTCAACAGCGAGAGGAGTATGCTCCAAAAGAAGTAAGACTGAAATCTAAATCCCACCATAGGTGGAAAGATTCAACAATGCTCTACAAACAGTGTTGCTCAACAGTTATGCTGCAGTGTTATGAAAACTCTTCAGTCTGGAGATGATAACAGAGCTGAGATTCTGCATGAGGGCTCAGTTTGTGTCGGGTTGTGTGAGGATTACAAGGAAGGGGAGCGCAGCTGCTGCCCTGTTTGTCTGAAGCAGCTGATTGCTAAAAGATACCAAACTACAAAAGTGCATCTTCAGTTGCCCGGGGGTGCACAGCCATGGTTTGTGCCGTGCAGAGGTCAGCCTGGGTTCTGACTGTCAGCAGGGCGGTGAAAACGACAACAAGATCAGCTGACTGAGGACACGCAGACGTTCTGTCGTCTATTCATAGTATCTGGATTTTTATTCTTATTCTTGTTTCTGTGTCACTCTACACAAATAGAAGCTGACCACAGAACGCATCTGGATAATAAAGTAGACAAGAAGTAAAAGGAAAAGAAGTAAAAATCCTACCTGGATATGGTGCTGAGGTTAGTTATAGGCTACCACTGGTTTAGGGCACAAACAGTCCCCCTGCTTTCAGTCTTTGAGTTAATGTCCCCAGTGCCTACACCCTGGATACTTCTCCACTGGGACACTTTAAATAAGCAAATGCAAAATGGATTTTGTGCCTTATGTCATATGACCTGAAATAAATGACTGAGGCCGCGTCCACACTAATACGTTTTCTCTCCGTGCACACTGAGACGCCGTTTTTAGTCAAGGAAAACGCAGCGTTTTGAAAACGCTCTTCAAAGCGGATAAAAAAACCCTTTTTGTGTCGCTGTGTGGCGGACAGTATTACACAGCAGTCGTTTTGTTTGCTCTCAGTTTTGACAGCCCTATTAAAGATTAATATCAGTCTGTAGATGCTGCAGAGAGCTTTTCTTCAAATTCTTTAATTCTCACTCGCTTTTGCAACTTTGTACTTTTGTGTTACTCGCAGCAACAACTCCACCTCATTGTTAGTCCATTTAAAAAACTCGGTGCTTTTCCTCGACATTTTGCCGCCACGTTTCAAAGAGCTGGAAAGTAAATAAATGAGACAGAAAGGAGGCAGGTCGAATCTTCTTGCATTGCACACATGTGCAGGACTGGAACGTTTCAATGTGGACGCACAACTCTGTGAAAACAACTGAAAACGCTAGTGTGGACGCGGAGTGTTTTCAGATGAAAACGCTATTTTCAAATCTATCTGTGTTAGTGTGGACGTAGCCTGAGCCCATAAATTCATCAGAAAGTGTTCAATGACCTCACGGCTGAAGGTTGTTTGACCGTAGAAGAGCAAAAGTCTTTTTGCCATTACTAGTGTCGCCCTTAAAGGCGCTAAAATCAATGGATGCAACAGCCTTTTTTATTTTTTTGTATTTGGGTCTCTTTCACCTTTTAGATCTCTTCTGTCAGGCTAGGGTAACAGTATCTCCAACTTTCTAAGATAGGAATTGTTTAAATTAGGGATGCACCGATACCGATACTGGTATCGGGTATCGGGACCGATACTGTAAAATGTGGTATCGGTTAACTCGTAAAAGTTAACCGATACCATAAACCGATACCAACTTATTTCATTAATCAGAGGGTGGATTGTCATTTTTGTTGTAGTTTTTTAGATTGGCCACTAGGGGGACATCCCGCGCTAAACAGGCACAGGGTTAGGGGAGTGAGACTGGCAGCTCCAGATAAAAAAGAGAAACTGGAAGCTGCTGTAGCTAGGCTAAACAAAATGTCAGCAGTGTGGAACAGCCAACTTTAACTCAGGTTTTGGAAAAGCGATGAAAAATGTCAAGAGAAAATCCACGAGCAGTTAAAATAACAGAGGCTCTGACTCATTTTATCACTCTGGATGACCAGCCAATGCCGGCCGTGGAAAACATAGGATTGCACCGTCTTCTCAGCATACTCGAGCTGCGATATGAAATTCCCAGCCGCCCACACATCAGGGAGATAATGGTGCCAAAACTTTCTAAAGAGGTAAAGACAAGCAGTGTGTGCGCGATGTCAGTCCTCAGTTTAACGGCACAGTGGACTGATGATCCACGGGCAGATGAGGAGTTTGTTCGTCAATGCCAAATACTTTCGTTATTTTGTCTGTTTGTTTACAATATGGACACTGCAATAATTTAAAAGTTTATTTTATTCTCAAACCTAATTTGTATTTATTTTATTCCAAACAGAAGTGTTTATTTATTATTCTGAAAGCTCGAGACAGTGCCAATAGTTCAGTGATATTTTGTTAAATTACAATGAGGAGACTCTGCAATAATTTAACAGAAGTGCTTATTTTTCACTTGAAATTTTTTTTTGTGGTCATTTTTAATAAGATTTTATTTTTTATTGGCAGAGAATAAAATAAAACCTGTCTTCCAATTCATTGCATTTGTGTGTGTGTGTGTGTGTGTGTGTGTGTGTGTGTGTGGTAGAAGTATCGTTTTTTGTACTCTGTATCGGCAAGTACTCAGATCCAAGTATCGGTATTGTATCGGTTTGAAAAAATTGGTATCGTTGCATCCCTAGTTTAAATAACAGTAAAAACGCATTGTTTTAAAATAAGGGGATGGGGGGGGTGAACCTAATCAGGCAAGAGGTAGGATGCACCGTGGACAGGTCACCAGTCTCTTGCAGGGCCAACACAGAGACAACCATTCACATTCACACCTGTGGGCAATGTCCAATCACCAGTTAACCTAACTCCTACAGGAGATGGTGATGGTGGAGAATACACTCACTGAACCGCCTGAGTCTGCATTTTGAGTCTGTTTGCATCGGTTATAATAATAATAATGCTAATTATTATTGCATTTATAAAGCACTTTTCGAGACCCTTAAAGCGCTTTACAATTCCACTATTCATTCACACACTGGTGGAGGCAGCTACAGTTGTAGCCACAGCTGCCCTGGGGCCGACTGACAGAAGCGAGGCTGCCATATCGCACCATCGTCAGTGAGGAAACACCAGCTCACCACTTTTGTGATAAGTTCTTCGCTTTAGGTCGGTGTTTATTGCTAAGATGAGTTGCAGAAAAGATTGTATATTATTATTAATACTAACAATTTGTTTTTATTTTGGGTTAATCTGTTAAGTGTTCAAACAAATTCCAAAACAGTGAGAGATCCTTTAACAGACCAGTGACTAACCAACATATAATGCCAGGGATGCTTTTCTATAAATGAACATCATAGAAAACAAACACATCCATATGTTTTGAGTGAACATGCTTTGCCTTTCAAACTATACTCATTTCAAGGTGCTGGCCTTTTTTGGGGCTTGTTGCCAACCTGCAGAATGATTGTTACTCATTAGATGTATCCCCGATGGTGCTGTGTGATGGATGAGAACCTAAAGGTGTTTCACAGGACTGTATATACCTTTGGTTGTCCATTTTTCTGAGGATGCATGCGTCTTATAGATTAGGGTTTGTGCACGATGTCTTTCTGGCCTCACCCAGGCCTCTGACTTTATTACTGAAGATAAAAAAGACATCAGTGCTTCTAAAGTGGTTGAAGCGAGAAGGAGGAGACAGATTTATCCCTCATAAGAAAATAATAAAGGCCTATCTCTCACAGCAGAAGGAGCAGCAAAGACAGCTACTGGCAGATTTGGTCAATTATAGAAGAAAGAGAGGGGGGCACGAAGAGGCCCGGTACTGCTTTTCAGCACAACAACATAAACATGTTTGTGTGCACTGAGCCCTCCCGTACAGTTCAGGGGGAGAAAGACAGGGGCATACAGTACAGACATGAGCTCCCCAGAGTCTCCTCCTGTCTGTTTCTGGGTTTCCAGGCTCAACTCATGTGGAAGAATGTAGTTCAGGTTCATGCTGCGTCGTTTCAGGTCTGATAAACAGACTGAGACCATGCTGGATTCACACACTTTCCTTCAAATCCCCCACCGTGGAGACAGATGTGGTGATGGTGCAACGCTTCACTGCCATCTTTCATTTAGTCTGCGAGTTTTTGCACAGTTCACCACCCGGGACAGAAACTTTCAGGAAATGCTCTCGTCCAATCGCAGTGGCTGTATTTGTTTTTACAGGCGTGTGTTATAAGAGGATTTCATTTAAAGACAGGGTGGGCGTAATCCCAGTGTTAACTGTAAAGAGTTTGTATTGGAAGCAATTTCACCCTTAATCTTTCTAAATCTTTCAGATTAAACTATGAGTGGGATTCAGAGGTCATCAGGTCGAGCCTGTCTGTGACTGACTAAAGCTGAAACAGTTCAATTAACAGAGAGAAGATTTACAACTTGATTAATAATGTTTTAGTTAAACGTACAGAAGCCAATCACCACACAGAGCAATTATTCTTCTGTTTCTTATTAAGCCGGTCGGAGCGGCACGCTCCGTTTTGCGTAACTACTTTTAAATCCCGGTAGCTCTGCAACCACGTAAACTAACGCAATAATTTTTTTTGCATATGAAACCGGAGGAGTTGTACTTACATCTTATGCCATCAGCTTGTCCTCAGTCACAGTTTCCTTCCACATAAAGCTTTGCAAAAACTGCATGAAAAGCACTTGCAGCAACAAAAACATAATATTTCAGAAACACGCTTTGCCGATCCGATCAGCTGTTCATAACACTTCCTACGTTGGAATAGACGTCAGAGCGATCTTTGACTTTATGACTTTCTGTGTCGTTTCTGGGATGCTTAGGACTCATATTGCACTGCTGGAAATAGTTTATTTTGATGCATATGCTGCCTTTTTGCAAATTTGCATTATAATATTTATTTTCGTTTTTCCTGCAGTGTATAAAAATTGGTGTATTTCAAAAATAAAACTATGAAGACACTCAAAATAAATTTCCTGTGGTGGGAAACTATTTTGTGCAACTTTTTTGTATTTACAGTTTTGAGGGATAAGCCTCTTAAATTTCTCTAACTAGAAATATATGTTAAAAAAAAAAAGATTTTCAATTTGTTTGTAGTTTATTCCACTTTTTTGCAATTTATGTAATTACTATGCACTTAATGCAGACATATTATTAAAATCTGGGCTATAATGGTTGTATTGATGTATAGCAACTTGAAATGCTCCCAAAAATGGCACTACAACATGTAAAAATATAATATAAGCTCTGGCGCACTTGGTTCTATGGTAGGTCTTAAAGGGTTAAAGAGTGTTTGAGTGTTGAGTGTTTACCTTCAATCTCTCATTCATCATTTCTTTCGTTAAACGTGGAAAACTAAAGTGTGCCCCTGGGTGCTCTCTGTATTTGATGGGTCCATACACACTGGATGCTACGCTCTAACTCCCTCTGGCTTTTTATCAGTGCTGTTTATGAGCAGCATGTCTCTAAGCTACATTTGGGAAAACTCCTGGTTATTATTTAATTGAATTATGCTGATGCCGAGTGTCTCAAAAATGCAATACTTTAACAAACTCCTCACAGACACTGATGTTTAGTGAGACCTGCATGGTGCTAAATTGCAAAGCTGTGCGGTTGTGTGTGTGTGGCACTGCAGTGATTTTAGTGTTGGTGCAAACAGTATATGTTCACATGTGTAATACCAATCTATGTGCTAATATTTAACGAGAGCCACAGTGCCGCCTACTGACATAAATGACATGAAACGAAATGACGATACTTTGATATATTGCTGCTGATTGACCCGTGCCACCCTCGTTAGGAAAGCCTGAACAAGCTGATATAGTTTATCGTGAGAACTTTTAGCTTTTTGTCAAATGGCGACAACCTGATAGCACGGTGAATCAACACAGGAGGAAGCTGTTCTTATGAAATGGATAAAACTTGGTGAATACATCAGTCATGGTATTCTGTTCATACTTTGGGGGCAGTGTTGCCAACTTAGCGACTTTTTGCTATATTTAGCGAGTTTTCAGAGCCCCTTAGCGACTTTTTTTCTAAAAAGCGACTAGCGACAAATCTGGCGACTTTTTCTGGTATTATTGGAGACTTATTTATGACGACTTTTTGACGTGAAACCGCGTATCGCTTTTACACTCAACAAGCAGCGGTGCTGCCTTGAGCACCTCGCCCGTGCCAAAGCGCTCACGGGTGCTATCAGGGCAGGAGATGTTCACACCTGTGCGTCCAAACTGCAAATGAATCGCGCATGAGCGAAGCCGCTGCTCCCGCACTGACTGTAACAAAGTCAGTTCTTCTTTTACTGTTATGCTGTTTTGTGGATCAGGTTTAAAACTACTTATAAACACACACACACACACACACAAAGTAACTCTCCCAGAGTGCCAATTTCGGGTCACTTTTGCTGGTCCAGGCCCTGATAAAGGAGCAGGGCTGGAATTGTGACATTAAAAAAACAATAATTGCTAAAAGAAATTTAATTCGTAGTTCTTAATAAACTCTAAATGCATTTAGGATGTTTTTTTTACTCACTTTATGTCTCTTCCACGATGTTATTTCTCTCTCCAACAACGTAGGTTACAATTACATTAGCATGACCAATTATGCAAATTAGGCGATGACGTCATTTGGCAACTTCTAGCGACTTTTAGGACAACCAATAGCAATTTTCCTTCCTGAGGAGTTGGCAACACTGTTTGGGGGTAACACATGTAGGTGAAGTAAAATGGCTCTGCATCACCACCTGCAATAAATCAATTCAATTTTATTTATACAGCGCCAAATCACAACAACAGTCGCCTCAAGGCGCTTTATATTGCACAGTAGACCCTACAATAATACATACAGAGAAAAAACCCAACAATCATATGACCCCTATGAGCAGCACTTTGGCGACAGTGGGAAGGAAAAACTCCCTTTTAACAGGAAGAAACCTCCGACAGAACCAGACTCAGGGAGGGGCGGGGCCATCTGCTGTGATTGGTTGGGGTGAGAGAAGGAAGACAGGATAAAGACATTCAACAAAGTAGTCCTGGCGCTGTACAACACTTTACCCATGAAAGTATGAAATTAGGTAGCATTGTACCAACGAGTGAAACTTTGTTTTTCTATCTGTTTATTTATTTTTTTAGGCCGTGGCATGGCAATGTCTGTGTTTCACCATAAATCTGAAGTTGTTGTACTTCACATATAAAGCACGATGGCAGTTTGCAGTTGGAATATAAACTAACTTGGGACTTGAGTTGAGTGACTAATAAGTCGTGCTTGTCATTCTTATTTGAACTAGAAATTTTTCTGTGGATCTGTGGAAAAGTCTGAATGTGACTTTTAAATTAGCAGCTTCAGTGTGTCTGCTTTGAGTCTCTGAGAAATTCCTACATGACAGCTGAGAGTGAGGTGCATAATTCTGTTTAAACAAGCAATAAAACAAAAACAAAGAGGAGATGTTCTTCTGGGACTGAAAAGATAGTTATAAGGAAACCAGAGGATAACTGTTAACTATAAAGCTGAATAACTAAATACTGCTACTCCAGCCTTAAATGTCAGGGTGATACAACTGAATGATGAAACTTCCAGTAGGATCGCATCATTTCCTTTGTTTACTTTGATGTCAAACAGTGGAGAGGATACAGGAAAGCAGGGGGAAGATTTGCAGTAAATCCCTCGGGGTGGGTTTAAATCCAAGCCTCACTTTGATGTTTAAACCATTTCTAGGATAATGTTTCACCTGTTTTAAAGGACTGTAGATGGTGGTGTCAGATTATTTAAAACATAATATTAATGTCATAATGAGCACTGGTCTTAGGGGGTCTCCTGTAAGGTTTTGCTCAGGGCCACAACAGGATCGCTACTGGACGCCAGTGAAACTGACATAACTGAGCAGGTAGTTTATTACGTTACACTGACGGGATGTGTTCCACTGGTGTGTTACCTTATTTTTACTGCTTCTAATTTAAATGCAAAGAACAAACCAGAAACTGTCCCTCTAACTTCCTCAATAACAGGAGCACTGTACAAACTGAAAGAGACGTACAGTTGGAGTCTGTTGTTTTCAGAGCAGCTCCCAGGTTTTTCTCAGCAGGCTGACTTTGGATCTGAGGGTTTTCTGTGAATGTGGCTGTCTGGCTCCTACATCAGATATCAGCTCTGCTGTGTTTTTGTGTGGATCAGTGCCCAGACACCTCATCTCTTTTATTTATTCTACCCATTTCTCACACTATTACACAGCACAAAATGGTTCATCCGGCCAGAATAACTCACGTATGTGTCTGCCTGCATGTCAAAAAGCAGCTTTTACCTAATTGTGTGAGTTTCAGATTTACAGTGGAGGTAATTTGCGTAGTTTTGAAAATGCTCGTTTTATTGGTCGTCATTCTGTTGGTGTCTTTTTGCTGAGCAATAAAGTAATGACTTATTTTGAAGAGGCTGAATATGTTTTTGCAGGTAAACAAAGAACTCATAAAGCTTACATTATAATTTGGTGTCTGTTCCCCAGCTGTGACATAATGTTTTAGTATTTGTTCCACAGTAAGTGAGCTCGTTAATGACTCGTGTCAAATGGATTGTTTTCCTGCAAAAAACACTTCAGCTCTGCTGAACGCATTGAGTAATGTAATAATGATTACTCTGTGTGTGTGTGTGTGTGTTTATCATAACTGCAGGTTATGACTCAGAGTCACTTTCAGTCAGCTGATAAAAGTTTTCAAAGCATTATTTGTTTTTGTTTTTTAAATTTTGCAGCCCTACATCACTCCCACTATTGTCGACATCAGTCAGTCACGTAACTGCAATGATTTAACCCTTTAAAGACAGAACTGTGAAATAAATCAGGTGTTTAGTGAACCTTCTGAAAGAAGACAGTTGATGGTCGTTTCTTCTGTCTTTGCATTTTGCACCATGATAGGATTCATATTTTATTTTGTATTTTGCTTAGTGGCATTCATGCGCAAGTCAGACAAAAACAATATTCAGAGCATTTCTTTTATTTTGTATTTTGCTTACAGCCTGCTCTTCTAGGGGTGGCTGTTGCTCAGGAGGTGAAGCAGGTCACCTACTGATTGGAAGGTTGGTGATTCGATCCCTGGCTCCTCCAGTCTGCATGTCAAGCGTCCTCAGGCAAGATACTAACCCCAAGTTGCTCTCCGATGCATCCATCGGAATATGAATGTAGTTAGAAGGTACTGAGTATAGATAAAGTGTTTGTGATTGGGTGAATGTGGCATGTTGTATAGAGCTCTGGGAGAGTAGAAAAGTGCTATATAAGAAGCAGTCCATTTACCATATTAGAGCAGAGACATAGACTCCCAATAAGGAGCAAAATGACTTGGGTTGCATAGAAGTCCTAACTCCATCGCTATGTGACCTCACTTAATAATTTTCTGATGAGTGGACTGGATTATTCGCTGGCTGGATGGATATATGCATTTGTTGATGAGCCATCATAGTTTGTTCAGCGGGTTCAAGGACCACTGGTAGAACATGCGGTAGAGTAGCTTCTCAGCTGAGTAGGTGCTGGTATGGACTCAAGTCATAGAGTCAAGGTAAGTTTCTAACTAGTTAACAACATAACCCACACTGTCTCTCTGTCTGCGAGAGACGGACATTTTTCGCCAGTTTAAGCCATCAGCAGCTAAGCCGTCCTTTTCTACCAAACCTCAACTGTAGCTCAAACTGTAACTGTTATTGTTTCATAGATAAAGTAATCTCGGACAAGGTTTTCTGATGGGAATCAGAAGTTCAGGAAGCCAAGTCTTTGATAATAAAAGGGCTTTCTGACAAAGTAATTTTGAGTAGTAATCAATGTTGACATTGTTGATTTAATGTCAACATTTATATGAGATGAAGAAATATTTTACTGCTACTCATAAATCCAAAGTGTATGACATCTCAGGAAAAAAAGCACCGAAATCTGCACTGCTTTTCGGTCTGGTTACCAGAGATGGGCAGTAACGCGTTACTGTAATCCGATTACTTTTTTCAAGTAACGAGTAAAGTAAGGGATTACTATTGCAAAAACGGTAATTAGATTACCGTTACTTTCCCGTAGGAACGCTGCGTTACTGCGTTACTAAAACCGTGATTTTTTTGCAAGAACGTCTCATGACAGTGACGTAAGTGAGTGCGAAGTTTGTGACAACAGCTGTGTGCAGATCAACAATGGATCATATATCGAGTGCGGGAGAGAGTATGAGCGTGCAGCGTTTAAAGCGTGGAAGTACTGACCTTACTTTGAGTTTGATTCCATAAAAAGTGACAAAAACATTAGTGTCCGTTGTGCGTGGGAAGAAAACTTCTTTTTACAGCGAAAAAACCCCTAAACTTCCGAGCAAGCACCGAGTAGCTACGACGTAATGGGAAACTCACAGAGAAACTCGCGGATTCTTCCACTGACCGCTGCACACCTGCACCAGGGTAAACCTCCGCCTACCCCACTCCTGCTTTACAGGTGAAAATAGAGCAACAGGACCGCTAGTCTTTGACTTTATTTATTTTCTGCTGTGTTTTACTTGCATCTATTTGAAAGACTGAGTGTAAACACACAAAAATATTTTATTTTATGTGCTGGAATGTGCAGAAAATAGGTTTAAATGTTAAACTAATTTCTTCCAGTCAGAGAATGTTGCATACAGTGTTGGGAAGGTTACTTTTAAAATGTATTCCATTACAGATTACAGATTACAGAATACATGCCCCAAAATGTATTCTGTAACGTATTCCGTTACGTTACTCTCATTGAGTAACGTATTCTGAATACTTTGGATTACTTAATATATTATCATGCTGTTTACAACTACATGAATGTACTATTGCTGTGATTTATTACTGTTACTGAAGGTCCGCGGCTCCGAACCGTAGTAAAGGGACCTCTGGCTAATACGGTGGGTTCTGTGTCGGGCTCGTAGCCGAAAACTAGCTTTACGTTGTTGTCTGGGTCAACTTTGCTAGCGAGAGACAGAGAGAGGCGTTGAAAGGCTGCTCCAACAGAACTTATTGTTTCGGAGGAAAACACGAACACGGTGTACAGTCGAGTCTTAATAGCTTACTTACAACTGGGCTCGTCAGGCTCTCTTCTTGGCTGCCTTGGCTGGTTATTATTTACATGCTTCCAGCTCCCGTTTCTGCTCGATGACAGCTCGTACTTTTCCTTTTTCTCCCTCCCTCGCTCACAGACACATAACGGGTATGGCAGTCCATTCTCCCTGCAGCACGGACTACACTGCCTATGATGCTACATTCTTTAGAGCTATACCTGTAGCATTCTGCCTATTAGCTTAGCACAACAACAACAAAAATGCCTCTCTCACCCAGGAAACACGCAGAGAGAGAGAGAGAGCGTCACCCTGTAACCATGGCAACGTAACGCTGCCACCTGGAACAACAGAACTTAGCTGTCAAACAAAACCCAAACAGGCCTGACCCGCCACAATATGAAACAAGGAAGTACCGCCGTGTAATCCATTTATTTCAAGAAAGTAACTGTATTCTAAATACCACCTTTTTAAACGGTAACTGTAACGGAATACAGTTACTCATATTTTGTATTTTAAATACGTAACGGCGGTACATGTATTCCGTTACTCCCCAACACTGGTTGCATATAATTAAATTTTTGCTTGATGCATAAAGTTAAAAGGTTAAAACTAATAAAACAAGTTTTAAAAAGAGACTTTTCCATTTGATTACATTTTGTATGATGATTATGCAGAAAAAGTAGAATTGGGCTGAAAGATCTATCGCTTTATCACCTATTCAGGTTGTAAATTGTGTTTTTAAAAAGTAACTAAGTAACTAATTACTTTTGAAAATAAGTAATCACTAAAGTAATGGGATTACTTTTTGGAGGAAGTAATCAGTAATTAGTTACTGATTACTTTTTTCAAGTAACTTAACCAACACTGTCCCTGACAGAGGGCAATGTTGTCTCATTTATTATTTAATTTTCCAGTATATGCAGAGCTAAACAAATTTATCAGACCATCGAGAAACAAGAAAATGCGAATATTTTCGAAATCTATCAAAAATGGAACTGAACTCAGAAAATAACATACACTTTGCCATTTTTTCTGCTGTTTTTAAAATAGTACATTGTAACAGTAACAACAAAAATATATATTAGCATTAGCACAGTGGTGGATCACTTATTAGAGAAATAAAGAATGATTTTGTAATTACCAATATTGTTGATTTAGGTCAGCTGTGGCGGTCTGTAGACCCCAGTCTGTGTTTGTGTTTGCATGTGCGTGTTTCTGTGTGTGTGTGTGTGTGTGTGCACATGGCTGTATTAAATCTAGACACAGTATTAGAGTCTGTGTCCTGATGTTTCAGCAGCTTTGATATCTCGATCCTACAGGAAACGATCTTCACGCTGCAGCTTTGTTCTGCTTCCATATGCTTCATTTGTACAGACATCATATCTTTTAACAAGAGCCAAAAAACAAGTTAATGTCTCCTGTACTCATGGATCCTCTTTTCAAATCTCTTCTCCGTGGTCAGTGAGCAGATTTAACATGACGCCTGGGTCCCTCGTTGCTCCACTGATTGGCAGGGTCCTTAATTGGGACCACCTCTATGTGAATAATATATGCTCGTCTAGCTAAGTGGAGTGTTTAAATATTAAGAGGCTGAGAATGTGCCACGCAAGTCGAATCTGAAAGAGAATGAATGAGCGGGAAAGTCAGAGAACCTCCCCTTTCAGTAGGGGTCTTGTGTTGTTCATGCTTTGCTCCAGGCTGCCCGATTAATATGCTTTTCCCATGCAGGAAATCCATACTTGGCAACATCTTGGTGAAATGTGATGCCCTCCTCACCTGTTTCCAGATGTGAAGGGACACTTTTACCACTTTTCAGGGAAGCATTCACACAAACTGCATGTATACATCCATTGAGATGAACAATCAAGTTAACCTGTGACAATATTAATCACTTTTTGATAAATCACCCAGTAATGAGAAAGCATCAGTGCTGTCATGTCCACACGATTAACTCAAACATGAGTTCCATTAGGACCAGGACACCGCAGTAACTTAGATTTGATGGTATAACTCTGTTGTAGGAGCTCCATGCACATAACAAACAGAACAGGTGACATTTGTAATGGCAGAGACATAATGAAAGAGAGACCTGGAGTAGAAAAAGGATTGAAAAGTGGATTACAGATGTGCCGTGGAAATCAGCTAAAATGCAAGAGCACTGAGAGTTCCATTACCATGCATCTACCTTTAAAAACATCTGTGACCGAGCTCACTAACGGTTCATATAAAGCGCTTTTCTGCTCTATCCGAGCACTTAAACCACAACTTGTGTTTTCTATCTGACATTCGCACACATTCAAACTCTGATGGATGTATTTCCAAAGGATATTTGACATGTAGATTTTTCTTCTGTTTCTGAGACTTTTTAATAGGATGCCGCCATTACAAGAGGCAGTTTGTAAACTTGGATATTTCATGATCAACTGTGTATGCAGTACTGTAAAGTTAGGATCTACAGCTGGAGTTCATAACCTGGAGTTTCATGGCAAGGATCGTTGTGTCTGAGCAGTTCCACAGGTGTATGTGTAGGTGTCACAGTAGTTTTGTTGACATACTGTAACATGCCCTGTATGAGATTTGTCAGGTGGATCTGTAGAAGGGTATCAGCTGTTATCAGTTAATGTAGGCTGGCACTGTGATCAATCATGACTGGGGCTGATTTCCTGGGTTGCCTGAACTGCAGAAGTGTGAAGTAACAAACTACAAATACTTTGTTACTGTACTTAAGTACAATTTTCAGGTATCTGTACTTTACTCGAGTAGTTTCTGTACTTTCTTCTTCTTACATTTTCAAAACAGGCTCGTTACTTTTGATTTTAGCGTTTGGGTCGAGTTATTACATCATGACTGGGAAGCTCCAAACATCAAACAGAAACACATGAAAGTGTCGCAAAAAAAAAGACACAACGTGTCCCAAATAAAGGGTTAATGTGGAAGGGTGTTTTTTTTTGCCACAACACCGGAACGACTGCAGATGACCATAAGTTACGCTTCAGCATCTAGCTAACCCCGCTGAACAGGAGTGAACATAAAGGGCATCAGGTAATTTCAAATGCAGTGTTTCTGTCAGCTCAACAAACATCAGCAAAAACACAAACTGTTTGTGTGAAGTTTGTCACACAGTGTGTTGCAGCTAAAGGTCCAGCTGCTAACTTCACTCAGAGAGGGAGAAAGATAAAAAAGACAGGACGGGAGAGAAAGAAGAGAGGTCAGATGTAAAGGAAGGACTGCTCAGTGGGGTTTGATAAACTGGAAATTTGAAGCTTACATATAAGTCCCCATGTTTTTAAATCAGATATTGGGTGTGTACATGTGATTTAAGAACAGTGCGTGGTGCACAGTGGCCGTGGGTTCATGGTCAGAGTTACGTTAGATCAAGTGTAGCAGAGATTCAAATGAATTTTAGCTGATGGTGCTGCGATCCACTGACTGAATTCCACCTTCATAATAACTTTATACCATCTAGAAAACAGACAGCATAAACAGGGTACTGTCAGTGTAGAGGATGGAAATCAGCCAGGACAACTCGTGAAACATCTGCCCACATCTGCTTTAATTAAGTTATGTACATCCACAGAGAGCAGCAGGTCAGCTGATCACAGCCCGCACACTAAGATGATTTACTGGAGCTCACATTAGAGATGATTGTGAGTTATTTTCCCCACATGGAGCCATTACAAACAATTTCAGGGTTCGTCCACCTGCTGAATCCCACTTAACTGTTTGTATTCCTATCCAGTGAATTTTATCATTATGTTTATGTTTTAGCAAATGTTCAGTTAGCTTTGCACAAAAATAGAAACTTCCTCCAAAGAGCTACTTTTTGCTTTCTTACTTGAGCACAGAAGCCGAATCAGTACTTTTACTGGAGTAGTTTTTAACAGTAGTATTGGTATTACTACTTAAGTGCAGAATGTGTGTGCTTTTGCCAACTCTGCTGAACTGCCTGTTTTGTTCTAATCCAGGCTCCACTGTTGCCAGAAAGAGAAGGGCGATGCTTTCTAACATTCTGAGATCTAAGTCATCGTAGATGCCAAACCAACCATAACCTTAATAAAGAAGAAAGGAAAAACAGACTTACAGAGATAATGTAACTACTTTTGGTGGGTGTCTGATTGCCAAGACGAAAAACTGTAAAAGAGTTATAGTGATAGGGCGTCACTTAGACCTATGAGGGTTAAGCCTTAAATCCTGCATTCAGATCTGAAAAGGTTTCCTGCAAAGAGTCGTAGGGCAAAGACTCGCCTCCTCTTAGAGCTCAACAACTGTTCCACTGAAATGCAAACGTTTTAATATTTTTTTGTATTTTTTCGTTGCCATGTTAAAAGGCTGATTGCTGTCACCATGCTGGGCGGGCATATGGCGTGGACACCCAATTTGTGAATGCGCGATAACTCGAGAAGAAAGTAACCTATGATTTTCAAATTTATACCATCTGTGTCATGGTCCGCGGCCCGGTGTCCGAGGAGCTGATGGGATGCCCACGCCCACGGGTGTGGCTGTTAACTCCACACCCGCATCCCATCTCAGGCGATTATCAGGTGGACTATTTGATCCAGCCCAGCCAGCTGCTCCACGCCAGTCCGTTGGTTGTCTCACAGCGGTAACAGCTCGGCGTGTTTTTGAGCCACCTGCCTGTCCACCTGCCCGTCTGGAGTTTGGATCGCCTCTACTTTCCTGGTGCTTCCCCACGGACCCTCACCCCTCCCTCCGGCTCCCACGGCCCCGCTTTGACTGTAAGACTCATACTTTCCCCCACGTATGCTGCTATTTCCCTGCTCCCCAGTAACTCTCTTCCTCTTTGTGTTGCAGCTTCCCACAGTCCCGATTACGGCGTTCCTGCGTAACTCATTCCCCGGTTCCTTGGTTTTTCTAGTTTCTCGTGTGTTTTCCTTTAACCCTTCCGGGGCACTTTTAGTTGAAATAAAATTTATTTTTCGTACTCCTGTGGTATTGTCTCTGCTTCTGGGTCCAGCTTGTGTACTGAACTTCGGTTCATGACAATCAGTGCATCTACTTAAAATCTTGGAAGAGTTCGACTCTCAGTGTGCTCAACCTCAAGGTCAGAGGTCAGTCTTTTAAAAAATCTTGTAAATGTCATAACTAAAGAAGGCTTGTAGAAGAAAGTAACCAAGGATTTACAAATTCCCACCATATGTGCATCTACTAAAAATCGGTTGAGTTCAAATCTCCCCCTCGATAAGCGGAGGATGGATGGACTTCAAATGTCTGTGATCTTGACCTCAAGGTCAGAGGTCAGCTTTTCTGAAAATCACCTTGTACTGGAGGCAGCAGGTATTTTTTTTTTTCAAACCTATGTTTGCTTAAACAGGGCTAGAATTAAATTTAACCCTGAATTTGTCTTCAACAGCTTTGTGGTTGTTAAGAAATTAACAAGTCTCATAGAAACTGTAGAACCTGAAAGAATAATTAAACTTTTTAGATGTCAAGAATAGCTACATTGTAACCCAAGCATAAAGAACTAAATATGTGTGCTTGGGTAATAAAGGCAGAGAACACATTAACAAATTAATTAACAAATGAAATGTAAAAGTCTCAGAATCAGAAAGCATGTCCTTAAGCCCACGTGGGATTACTTGCATGTATGGATACATGCGTGTATGATTGGCCATTTCAGGATAATGAAAGCGTGGAGATTGTTCTCAGCTCCCACACACCTGGTACAGGACAGAAATAGAGGCCATGGCGACAACTACACTGAGTACATGTGACAGCTGTGTTCAGACTAGCTGCACCGTGTGTGTTTGTGTGTGTGTGCGCAGGAAGGAGTGTTGTAGACCGGTAGTGAGTATGTAGGCCACTGTAGCTCTGCCTAATTCACTGCAAACTAAATTGGCTCTGGGAGTAGATGTGATAGTTTTAGCTGGACCTGTCAGCAGAGCTTAAGAAAGAAAAACAGCAGCTTGTAATGAAATTATTCCCCGGATTGGTAATTTTCCCCCTGCACACAAGGCAAGGCTTTGTGTAGTGGCAGGTGGTCTCAATTTTATTTTATCTCAACGAAAATTTGCCTCTAAAATGAACTGCTACAGGAGATCTGCTGTTGTGGTCTGCATCCGTAATGAGTCCCATTGCATGAAAAACGTGGATATTTGGGAAGAATAATGTTAACCCATTTACATTTGGAACACTCTTATTCCTTGTAGGAGGGTTATTTGAAAAAATAACTCATTCTACCTCCAGAAGTCTAAATGAAACATTATGCTCACGATGATGTTTGAGACTTCTGTGGTATTCACAGTCCTATGAAAGCAAAACCTGCTCTGCACCTGAGAACAAGCAGGATGTGACACTCACTGGAACAAGCTGGAGCTTGTCCAGCAGCCCTCTCTATAGTTGGTGGTGTATCGGTGGAGATGAAACAAAAAGCATCCCAACATTTCATATCCTCAGGAACAAAAGGACTCGTGTGTATCTCTGGAGTTTTCAAAGCTGAAAATCTATAAGAGACATGTGAATAAACTGGAAATAAGAATGTTCTGTCTTCCTCTCAAGATGTGTTCAGATCAAATACTGTGTGCAAAAGATGGAAAGTGCTGGGCCACCTACACATTACACCTGCAGGAGTTGGTTGGCTGTGGAAACCCATGTCACGAAGCTCCTGGCACACAGTTGGTGATGTTAATGTTTGACCCTTGAAACTGTGCAGGTATTGAATCAACAAAGCATTGGTGATTTTTCAACAGCACTTGCTGGTGGCACTCTGGAGCAATGTTCCTTCTAATGTTTCATGTGTCTGAGCGAACGCACAAATTCTTGAGCGATCCCTTGGACCACTGTGAGCAACAGCAGACGTGTGCACTGTGGTCACGCCAGCATCGAATCCATGCAAGTTACATGTTTATTAAAATAATCAAATTACAGCATTTACATTTATGTTAGACGCTTTTAATTAACTGCTTTAGCCCACTTACAATGAAAATTTAAAAAATCTTTCTTCATGACCTGTGCAGTATGTTAACACTATTGGAAATAATAACTTGAACTCCAAATTTGAAAACAAAACTTTCTTTTTTCTTACTTTTTTTAATTTTTTTTTTTTTTATAAAGCTCTGACTTGTATTATGAGTCTGTGGTCTGGGAGAGAGTCTGTAACTCTCTGTCTGCAAAATACAGTATATAATGACCAATGTTGGGTAATTAATTATGTAGTTACTTCTTCAAAAAGGTAACTGAGTTATGCAAACAACGTTTTTTGCAGCTATTTTTTTAAATGCAGCCAAGGCGGTTTTTTAAATAAACATTTCAAACTATTTACAGAACAATCAGCTGTTCTGCATCAAATTTGATGCCACACAAATTATTTGTCCCACTCCAAAAAATAATTTCTGTCCACTATGAGATGAAGGAGAACAACAGCCTGATACTTCAGGCCTGACAACAGCAGATGTATCACTGCTGTAACACCTGTAACATTCAGCAGTCGCCTCATTGTTCTGACACACAACAAAACTATTGACTACACTACACACTAACTACACACTAACTACACACTAACTACACAAGATTTGTGCTAAACGTCTCAAACCTCTCACATCTCAAAACACCACCATCACTCCTAAAACTTCGCCCCGTTTCTTAACAACTAGATGCCACGTTGCCATATCATTTTTTGATTGGTCGACATGGTACATTTTTCGACCAATAGGAAAGGCTGGAGTTTTTTGGGTTTTGTTTTTGCTCACAGGCTTTCGAGCGTTTTCCTCGTAAAACGTGTTTTTTACCGTTTCAATAAATATAAACAACGACAGTATTCAGGAAGAAAACCAAACAGTGCAGATATTTTTATCATAACTCTGGTTTTACGTGGCCAATCAACACAATTTAAAAACTGGTATAAAGTCCACACTTTTTCCATCAGTTGTTCCGTCTGTCCTGCTCACGTCTCCAATGGTTGTACACGTTGTCGTTAACGTGGCTTCACTCCACATCAGCCACACCGCTTTGCTAGCTAAAACACCGGTGTCGGCACATAAGGACGCTGTCATAGCCTGACAAAGACGTTGATTAGCTGCGCATATACGAATGTGAATCGCATCATTGGCTGGACTATGGGATAAGGTGGCATCATTCTGATCCCATACGGGAGCAGCCAGTCACTCACTGACTGTGTTAAAGTAAAATATTAATTTTAATTTCAATTCAGGTTAGATTTTTTTTGTGCGCAACGCAGATTTTCCATGCGCAGAGACCGTGCCAGCAGCAGCTTAGAGGGAACATTGCTCTGGAGCTCTATGTGGTCTGCCACTTTGTGGTTGAACTGCTGTGGTTTCACTTTGCAGTAATATGTGCAGTCAATCATGAAATATCTAGGAAGGAAAAAACTGGCTTCTTGCAGTAGTGGCATGCAATTACAATACGATGCTTGAATTCAGTGAGCTCTTTCAAACAACCCAAATCTTTACAAAGGCAGACTACATAGGTAGGTGCTTGATTTTATACACTTGTGTCAATGGGACTGAAAACACTTGAATTGAGAAACTACAAAGTCAAGTACTTTTTTCCATATAGTGTCATTTCCAGGTCTGAGGTAGAACATTAGCAGCCTCAACGACTACCGACCAGTTGCTCTAACACCTGTTATAAGGAAGTGCTTCGAGAAACTGGTCCGACGTCACATCATGTCCTGCCTGCCACCCACACTTGACCTGCTCCAGTTCGCATACAGAGCTAACAGATCAACTGAAGATGCCATTGCTACAACGCTCCACACCACCATCTCTCACCTGGAAGTGCAAGGCCGTTATGCCAGGCTGCTCTTTGTTGACTTTAGCTCTGCTTTCAATACGATACTCCCAGACAGACTTATAGTTAAACTGCTGGAAATCGGACTTCCTTCTACCACCTGCCGCTGGATCAGAGACTTCCTCTCAGACCATGTACAGAGAGTTAGAGTGGGGCCTCATCTTTCCTCAGCCCTCAGCCTCAACACCGGCTCTCCACAAGGCTGTGTACTGAGTCCCCTACTGTACACTCTGTACACACATGACTGTGTTAGTACCCACCCAGACAACTCAGTCATCAAGTCTGCAGATGATACCACCCTGGTGGGGCTCATCTCTGGGGGAGATGAGACGGCGTACAGAGCTGAAGTTCAGAGGCTGTCAGATTGGTGTGTAGACAACAACCTGGACCTTAATACCACCAAGACAAAAGAACTGGCAGTTGACTTCAAAAGGAGGAAGTCTGAGCTGCAGCCTGTCAGCATTAGTGATGTTCGATTCGTGAACAAATCGTTCAATACTCGAGAATCACCTTACTGACTCGTGAATCATGATTCACAAACCCAACTGACTCACTGACTCATCCCTGTTGCTGTTAGCAAACTAATTCCATTAGTAGAAATATATCTAGCTTATAATTAAAATTGTGAGGGGGAAAAACAACAGCCAGTTTCTTAACAAAATAATTTCTGCTCTGAACTGGAAGAAAAAACCCTGAGTAGAAGCTCACATCAAGAAAATAGCTCCTCGGTTCACAGTAGCATCGCTCTGCTAACATGCTAACAGCACATTTGAGCTACTCACCCCCTCCCTTCCTGTGCTAAATTGTAAGCGTAAGCGAATCACTCAGGACTCGCTCACCCGCTCCCTCCTGGCTCACAGCTTCTTCTTCTTCTTAGTTGGCAACCAATGTTAAGGAGCATTACCGCCAGTGAGTGAAAATGTAAAGTTTTTGCACTCTCTGGTCAACTGACTCAGTGAATCAAATGACTCAAAAAACCCGATTCACTTTGGTGAGTGACTCATTAAAACTCGATTCAGTAAAAAGAATCAAATTTACCATCACTAGTCAGCATCAACGGGGAGTGCGTGGAAAGGGTCTCCAGTTTCAAGTTTCTGGGTGTGCACATAGACACAGACCTCCAATGGAGCTCTAACACCTCTGCGGTCTTAAAGAAGGCCCAACAGCGTCTCCACTTTCTGAGAATCCTCAGAAAAATGGACCTGAAGAAGGACCTCCTGACCGTCTTCTACCGCTGCTCCATTGAAAGTGTGCTGACATATTGCATCTGTGTGTGGTTCTCCAGCTGCACCACAGCACACAGAAAGGCACTCCAGAGGGTCATCAATATGGCCCAAAAATCATTGGACATCCTCTTCCCTCCCTGAAGGACCTGTACAGCACTCGCTGTCTCAAGAGGGCACGCAGCATCCTACGGGACGGTACACACCCAGGACACCGGGTGTTTAAGCTGCTGCCATCCGGCAGGAGGTTCAGGCTGCTGAGGTCCCGAACAAATAGACTCAAGGACAGCTTTTACAACAGGGCAACAGCCCTGATCAGTGCAAACAGCTGACCTGACTGGCTACCTCCCTGGACTTTTTTGGGGGGGAGGTAACAACGGAAAAAACAGTAACAATAATAATATTTATATTTATAACAAGGTGCAATAATAACAGTCTGCAATTCAAATACATTTCTTCTTCTTTTTTTATTACTAAGTTAATATACTGTGTTGTGTTGTTTGTGTTGCGTTGTGATGTGTCGTATTGTGTCGTGTTGTGTTATATGTAGTGCCGACGTAGGACAGTTTTCCAATCTCATTGTACTACTGTACTATGTATGACTGTGTAATGACAATAAAGAGTATCTCTATCTCTATCTCGAAGTGCCTTAAACCTGTATTTTATGGGCAACACGGGGTTACCCTGGTTGCAAAAAGACTTACATAGCTGTTAGTTGTATCCGTTCTTTAAGTGATGACATAATGAATCCTGCTTCCGGGCCCAAACTACTCCGTGTTTAATAAGGCTGTTGTGTTTTTAACATGTTTTAATGCTTTGTATCTTGTTCTATTTAATCTCAAAAAGCCCCTAAAAACAGTCAGTGCTCACTGTCGGCCTCTCTCGGTATTTATTACCACTGTTCATTTTGAAGCTCAGTTTTTAAACCCTTAAGCTGAGCAAACACTGTGCGATTTTTTCAGTCACGTTATTCAGCTTCTGCTCAAACTGCATGATTGACTTGCAGGGGTTAGAAGTTCATAGGTCACGATGCAGAGTCTCACATTATACGTCCCAATGCTCTGATGTGACCTGAGTGCTCACACTGTGTGTCCATAACATGAAGGTTATAACAGAAAATCTGTCCCTCTCTCTCCCGCTCTGTCTTTCACTCACACAGACACCATCAACTTTGAATTCAATTCAATTCAATTCAATTCAGTTTTATTTATATAGCGCCAAATCACAACAAAAGTTGCCTCAAGGCGCTTCATAGATACAGAGAAAAACCCAACAATCATATGACCCCCTATGAGCAAGCACTTTGGCGACAGTGGGAAGGAAAAACTCCCTTTTAACAGGAAGAAACCTCCAGCAGAACCAGGCTCAGGGAGGGGCGGGGCCATCTGCTGTGATTGGTTGGGGTGAGAAAAGGAAGACAGGATAAAAGACATGCTGTGGAAGAGAGACAGAGGTTAATAACAGATATGATTCAATGCAGAGAGGTCTATTAACACATAGTGAGTGAGAAAGGTGACTGGAAAGGAAAAAACTCAATGCATCATGGGAATCCCCGGCAGCCTACGTCTATTGCAGCATAACTAAGGGAGGATTCAGGGTGACCTGGTCCAGCCCTAACTATATGCTTTAGCAAAAAGGAAAGTTTTAAGCCTAATCTTAAAAGTAGAGATAGTGTCTGTCTCCTGAATCCAAACTGGAAGCTGGTTCCACAGAAGAGGGGCCTGAAAACTGAAGGCTCTGCCTCCCATTCTACTTTTAAATACTCTAGGAACAACAAGTAGGCCTGCAGAGCGGGAGCGAAGTGCTTTAATAGGGTGATATGGTACTACAAGGTCATTAAGATAAGATGGGGCCTGATTATTTAAGACCTTGTATGTGAGGAGCAGGATTTTGAATTCTGGATTTAACAGGAAGCCAATGAAGGGAAACCAAAACAGGAGAAATCTGCTCTCTCTTTCTAGTCCCTGTCAGGAATCTTGCTGCAGCATTTTGGATCAACTGAAGGCTTTTCAGTGAGTTTTTAGGACATCCTGATAATAATGAATTACAGTAGTCCAGCCTGGAAGTAATAAATGCATGAACTAGCTTTTCAGCATCACTCTGAGACAGGATATTTCTAACTTTAGAGATGTTGCGCAAATGGAAGAAAGCAGTCTTAAATATTTGTTTAATATGTGCGTTGAAGGACATATCCTGGTCAAAAATGACTCCAAGGTTCCTCACAGTGTTACTGGAGGCCAAGGTAATGCCATCCAGAGTAAGAATCTGGTTAGATACCATATTTCTAAGCTTTTCAGCGCCGAGTACAATGACCTCAGTTTGATCTGAATTAAGAAGCAGAAAGTTAGTGGCCATCCAGGTCTTTATGTCTTTAAGACATTCCTGCAGTTTAACTAATTGGTGTGTGTTACCTGGCTTCATGGACAGATAGAGGTGGGTGTCATCTGCATAGCAGTGTAAAAGTATGCTATGTCTTCTAATGATGCTGCCTAAGGGAAGCATGTATAATGTAAACAGAATTGGTCCTAGCACTGAACCCTGTGGAACTCCATAATTAACCTCAGTGCGTGAAGAGGACTCTCCATTTACATGCACAAATTGGAGTCTATTAGATAGATATGATACAAACCACTGCAGTGCAATACCTGTAATACCTACAGCATGTTCTAATCGCTCTAATAGGATATTATGGTCAACAGTATCGAATGCTGCACTAAGGTCAAGAAGGACAAGCACAGAGATGAGTCCACTGTCAGAGGCCATAAGAAGATCATTTGTAACCTTCACTAAAGCTGTTTCTGTGCTGTGATGAACTCTGAAACCTGACTGAAACTCTTCCAATAAACCATTCCTCTGCAGATGATCTGTTAGCTGTTTGACAACTACTCTTTCAAGGATGTTTGATATGAAAGGAAGGTTGGAGATTGGCCTATAATTAGCTACGACTGCTGGGTCTAGAGATGGCTTTTTGAGTAAAGGTTTAACTGCAGCCAGCTTGAAGGCCTGTGGTACATAGCCGATTATTAGAGATAGGTTGATCATATATAAGATCGAAGAATTAATTAATGGCAGGACTTCTTTGAGCAGTTTTGTAGGAATGGGGTCTAAAAGACACGTTGATGGTTTGGAGGAAGTAATTATTGAAGTTAACTCAGAAAGATCAATTGGAGAAAAAGAGTCTAACTTAACATCACTGGTACTAAGAGTAGCTGTAGATAATATTACATCTGTGGGATGATTATTGGTAATTTTTTCTGTAATGATAAAAACTTTATTTGTGAAGAAGTTCATGAAGTCATTACTAGTTAACGTTAAAGGGATGGTTGGCTCAGTAGAGCTCTGACTTTTTGTCAGCCTGGCTACAGTGCTGAAGAGAAACCTGGGGTTGTTCTTATTTTCTTCAATCAGTGACGAATAGTAAGCTGTTCTGGCTTTGTGGAGGGCTTTCTTATAAAGCAACAAACTATTTCTCCAGGCTAAATGATGATCCTCTAAATTTGTGACATGCCATTTCCTCTCCAGATTACGAGTCAACTGCTTTAGGGTACGTGTTTGAGAATTATACCACGGGGTCAGGTACTTCTGATTAGAGACCTTAGTTTTCACCGGAGCTACAGTATCCAGAGTCGTACGTAGTGAGGAGGTGAAATTATTAACAAGATAATCGACCTCTGTTGGGGTAGCGTTCAGATAGCTGTTCTGCTCTGTGTTGGTACAGGGCATTGACGATGATAACAGTGGGTGGATTATATTCTTAAACTTAGTTACAGCGCTTTCAGAAAGACGTCTACTTTGATAAAGTCTACTCTCCACTGCTGTGTAATCAATTATTGTAAATGTAAATGTTATCAGGAAATGATCAGACAGGAGAGGGTTTTCAGGAAACACTGTTAAATGTTCAGTTTCTATGCCATATGTTAAAACAAGATCTAGAGTGTGATTAAAGTGGTGGGTGGGTTCTTTTACATTTTGAGAGAAACCAATTGAGTCTAATAACAGATTAAATGCCATGTTGAGGCTGTCATTTTTAGCATCTACATGGATGTTAAAATCACCCACAATAAGTATTTTATCTGAGCTCAGAACTAAATCAGATAAAAAGTCTGAGAAATCAGACAGAAACTCTGTGTAAGGCCCAGGTGGACGATAGATGATAACAAGTAAGACTGGTTTCTGGGTTTCACAGCTGGGGTGGACGAGGCGAAGCATCAGGCTTTCAAATGAATTAAAAGTCTGTCTGGGTCTTTCGTTAATTAATAGACTGGTGTGAAAAATTGCTGCCACACCTCCCCCTCGGCCTGTGCTTCGAGATTTCTGGTAGTTAGAATGACTCGGGGGTGTTGATTCATTTAAATTAACATAATCATCCTGCTGCAACCAGGTTTCTGTAAGGCAGAGTAAATCAATTTGTTGATCAATTATTAAGTCATGTACTAACAGAGAGTTGGAGGAGAGAGACTTTGCTAGATTGCTAATGAAATACACTGATCAGGCAGCTGTGATTGAGCAGCAAAGTCCATCCAACTATTTTCACGGTTGTTGTGGTCGTGATAATTTTGTGAGGCCACATTGAAAAGGCTGAGATGAGCCAAACTTCTACAAGTTGTGCCTCCATCGCTCCATCACTGCCATGCTGCTCCGTCTTTTCACTTTCATTTCTGTGTTTGCGCGTGCGCAGTGTGAGAGGCTGCGTTGACACCCTCACAACGGGCGACAGGATTTCAAACATGTTTGATTTTCTTAGGACCAAGCGACTGATGATCGGGAGCTGGTTGTGAGGTGTTTACCTCTTCTTGTTAGCCCACGTATACTACACGATGCACGGCACACGATGAAGGCGAAACTCGGGCCGATCACCAAAACGGTCGCAGGACTAAAAAATCGTCTCAAAATGAGCCAAAAATCGCATAGTGTATGCCCAGCTTTACGATTTAACTGCAGCCCACCCCATGCAGCAGTATATTAATGACTAACCTCGTATTGTGGATGGATTATCTCAGTTGTTCTCCTGACTGAAGTTTGGTCCGTTCACAGCATCCTGCCATGCGATTACATTTGTCCCTAACCATTGGGAACCCTCACGTTAACTTTTATTGAGTGGAAAAAAGTTAGCGTTCATCCTCCAGCTTCACTGTTTATGTTATGCTAACATAGCTGTGTCGCTAGTGATCACGTAGCACATCATTATATACCAGCTAGTCCAACTTCAGTAACCCTACAGACGTCACTGCTGTTTAGTTTTCTGTCTTCATTTATGTTGGAAGTGATAACAGAGCTGTACGTTTGAATTTTTTCAGAAATCTCTCAGTCAGAACATGCTATATCATGTTTAGGTGGAAACTAGCGAGCTAACTTTCTGCTATCATTTTATTAAAGATGAAAGAATTTAGACAGTTTTTTAACTCTCAGTGATGTCGCAGTGTTCGTTTGAGTGAGTTTGGACGCGGACACGGCTAATGACGTCAGACTTAAAGACCGGATATGAAAATGGACTTGAGCTGTGCTCGGGGACCCCAATATTCACTTCCTTTAGAGTTTATGAGCTCAATAGTTAGGTTCAAGTCCAATTTGTAATATTGTGGTAAAAATCACACAAGCAAGATGACTTCATTACCCAATGGGTGATGTCAACATATCCATCTTTTTATATACAACACCATAGTCTACAGTCATACAACCCTAATTTCCTAAATGTTGGGATGATGTTTGAAATGTATATAAAAACAAGATCAAAAATGGAAAATAGGAAACCAATCAAATGTTTAACACAAGACAGAAGAAGAAGACAACTTGGTGGCTCTGAAGGTGGAGTCTGTCATCCACCAATCAGAAAGTTGGTAGATCAATTCCTGAACCAAGAGTGGCCCTGGATGCATCGATTGAGTGTGTGTGTGAGTGTTACACAACATGCTTAACTAAGTGTTTTTATTTTTAGGTAAATGAGAGTAAAAAGCACTTTGAATTCTCTGTTAGAGCACAAAAGCACGATACAAGCAGCAGTCCACTGAAACAGGCTTAGAGCTAATGTTTTGCCAGTTTAATTTGTCTGAAGGTGAATAGTTAGGGTTAATATTACTGTGAGCACTTTGAGTCACCTGTTGTTAAGAATTGCAGCTATATGAATACAACGCTGTTCAAGTTGTACTTAATATCCATCATCCATTTGAACGAGTAAACAGTTTGAGGAAAACGAATAATCTCCTTTCTTTTGTGACACTACTTGCTACAACTACTACAAAACAACAATTTGAAGTAGCCACATGGCACACAGAACGAGGCCCGGGAGCTCGGGTAAAGTGACAAATGAACAGTGTAGAGTATGTGAACAGACGGTCTGTCGACAGCTCCTTGGGGCCCTGTTCCCTCTATCACCATGGCAAGATTTTAATCAGCCGCAGCTGTAAAGGTTGTGCTTTCCATGCAGAATGTGTTTGACAGAGTTTTGAATAACTCTGTTTCCCAGATGGCTGCAGCTTGAGGAATAATAGGCTGATAAATCATTAACCAACCATTCAACACAATCACCTTCCTGATGTATGACATTTTAGTGTGTGTGGTGGGGCGTAGGTGGCGGTGCCGCGGCAGGAGAGGCAGACACATCTGCGCGGCAGGGTCCTGTCATTGTGTTGTTGTGTGTGTGTGGTAGTGATGTGCGGATCGATCCTGAAATATCGATTCCTCCGATACTAGTCATTTATGTTCTAGAATCGATTCTCACATTAAAATATTGATATTTTAGTAATTTAGGGTAAATTTGTAGTTTATCATTAACAGGAACACAGTGGTAAGAAACTATAACATTCGGATTGTCTACATTCAAAGGAACTACTTCCACTTCCGCCTTTCATAGTCATGTGCGAAATACTGCTGTATAAATGTCTTGCAGCCCCTTGGCGTGCGCACTCACAACAATGGCTGAGCATAATTGTGCGGACATATTTTACCTCCACAAACAGCTGAGACGTGGTTTGCGATACATATGGCAAAAAAAATTGAGGTGTTGTGGCCATACTTTCCCAACCTTGAGACCTCAGAATTAGGGAGACATTCAAAAGGGCTGTTGGGGGGGTGATAAATACATTTTACAGTGTTTATTTATCGGATAAAATACGTTAAATGTCACCGTTATTATTAGCTGGCCCGGAAACAGCGGGGGTGTTTCATATTCAGAGGCTGCTTCCACCTGAGGACCCGGCCTTCGCGGTCTAAAGAAAGCCGGGTAGTACGTCACGAGCTCCCTAGGTGAAGTGAAACTCTGCCGTCTGCTCCTTGCTATCTAAAATATAACAGGGCGCTGGCGTAAACTCTCGACCGTCTCACACTTCTGTTTAATTAGTTTTCTGTTTGATATTTATTCAGCTGTGTGAAAACCCCGGAAGAACCCGCCCAAGGGATTAATAAAGTTACATTTAATTTAATCTAATCTAATAACTTTAATCTCAGCCAAACCGATTTAATCACGAACAAATAAAACACTGAAAAAGCCAAACAATAACATTTTTAAGTTATCAAAGTGACTTGTATATCATGTTTAACCCGAGTAGTGAAAGACCACGGGGGTTTGAAAACGATGTGTCGGTCGGCTCAGATATTTGAAGTTTACACGGCTACATTCTTACCTGAAAATATGTTTAAAGTTTTTTTTTTGCGACCCAGAAAGAGAAATAAGAGTAATATTAAAACTAAGTAGCTGCCGCCATTGATGGAAACTGGAATTGGCTGGGCCGTGCTTTGAATTCTGCGATATGTTTTTTTAATTTTGTTGTCCAGGTGGAAATTCGGGAGAATGGTGGCTCCGCGATTCTCCCGGAAAAATCGGGAGGGTTGGCGTGTATGGTTGTGGCAACATCACTAACCTTGTCAAACACCTCAAAGTAAATCATATCACAGAATATGAGGCGTGTATGTTGAGCCGAACTGAAGAGGAGGAGCGGGACAGGTGCTGCTAGGGCGAGACAGACGTCTCTCACAGAGTCCTTTAGTGCAGGCAAGGTGTTCAAATAGTGCACATCTTTAGTTTTTTTAATTCTATATGATGAACTCTGCATTATTAAGTGATAAGAACAAGTAATCTGATGTCCTGTAATCATTATGACGCTATAATTTGAGATACAATAAATAAAATAAGTTTTTGTACAAAGTATCGGTATCGGATCAGTATTGTCGATACCACCCTGAATATTACTTGGTATCGGATCGGAAAGGAAATCAGTGGTATCGCACATCACTAGTGTGTGGCTGCCAGCTAGGGAGCTGCAGTCGTGAGCTGTAAGAGATGACAGCTGGAATAAATTTGTTAAAGTGTGGTCGCGTCATGCCTCTTACCTGCCACAGTGGTGCCAAAACCCAGGAGTCGGCATGGGTGACCACGACCAGGCCAGTCGGAGAAGACGCAAATGGTGGAAGAGCTCGTGGCCACGCAACAGAAGCAGGTGCACCGGCCTCTGGTGCGCATGATCCTGCACACTGGACGTCGGCCCAGCTGCCTGTGAGCCGGGACTCACGTCCGCTTCTGCTGTGCCGTGTCCACCTGCCACGTGTCCGACCTCTGGACCAGCTTCGCCAGCGCTGCTGGATCCCCAGGCGGACACCTGAAGTGACATTTTCCTGTTGCTGGACCTGGGGCTGGGGACGCCGATGGTCTGGGCTGATTCTCTCTCCCACTTGCGGGGGCAGGGAGGTAGGTTCGGCCGGATGGCTCCCCGGCCTCAGTCAGGCAATGGGGATATGTGGCAGGGCGTGGGCGGTGGTGCTGCGGCAGGGAGGGTGGACGCACCTGCGTGGCATCGCAATCACGCCTCACCAGCTTCCGAGTGGTGTAGGGTCCTGTTATGGTGTTGTTGTGCGTTGTTGTGTGTGTGTGTGTGTGGCTGGCAGCCTGGGAGCTGCAGCCGTGACCTGTAAGAGACGACAGCCGGAGTAAATATGTTAAAGTGTGGTGACGCGTGGTCACGTCATGCCTCTTACCTGCCACAATGTGGTTGTGTGGTTGATGTCCATATGTTTAGCCTAGCAGAAACGTAACATGGTACAAATTCAAACCAGAACTCACCTCCCACCCTGCTGAAACAGTTCGGAGGTAACTTCCTGGTCTGAATATTGAAGCCATTGTGGCAGTGCCTTAAACCTGCATTCTGTCTGAAGACCACTGTTGGTGACATCTAGACTTCCAGTCCTATAGAATAGCGATTTTCCATTAGTGCCTACTTGATCGGCACAACTTGACTTGACCATTACAGTTGAGTACCACCTAATGTACGTTGGGTCATTATAGCAACGCGGCCAAACAATGTTATTTTTTGTGCAGCCATTTCCCTTGTTGTTGGGTTTGAAAAATGGCGGTTTTGTTTTTAGTGAAGGAGAAGCTCTCATTAATTTTGAGAGTGTGACCGTGACTAACATGCAGCCTCTTGACATCATATTTTCAGAATGACTCAGATCGCTTTTAACCGCAGTCATATAGCTACTAAAAAGTACCTGGTACCAGGTGCTGCCACTTAATGATAAACCTGAAAAACCAAGTTCAGTCAAGCCAATTAGAGTAGGTACTAATAGAAAAGGGCTATTGGGCTGTATATAGGCCTTCGTAAATTCACGAGGATGAACACAATTGGGATTGCTGGTCAGTCCTTGTGTTGGTCGCAGTGCCGGACGTACCCCAGGACTTCACGGGATTTTCTCCCTTTGAGTTACTGTTCAGCAGGAAGCTGCAGGGGGTGTTGGACCTAATTAAAGAAAACTGGGCGGAAGGTCCAAACCCAGCTAAAAATGGAATTCAATACGTTCTTGAACTTAGACCAAAGCTACACACACACAGAATTTGCTCCAGGCCCAGGAATGCCATCAGTGCCTGTGTAACAGAGGGGATGGTCTCAGGTCAAATTTTTACTGGGACATAAAATAAAATATTGCTCCGTTCTTCTAGATCAAAGTTACTCACCAAGTGCCAAGAAAAACAACGGCCTTTTCCACTCCGTACGAGTTGTACCAATTTGTCACACTTCCTCTTGGCTTGTTCGGTCCCCCAGCCACCTTCCAGTGCTTCATCGACTGGGTGCTGCATCCACACGCTGCGTATGCTGCCACCCATCTGGATGACATCATCATCCATAGTGACACCTGGGTGGAGCATGTGCAGTGAGTGGCCATGAGGCAGGTGAGGCTGATGGCCAACCTGAAGAAGTGTGCGGCTGGACAGAGGGAAGTACTGGGGTACCACTTGGGAGGTTGGCAGGCTCGCCCGCAGGTGGAGAGAACACCAGCCATCACACCCTGCTGCATCGCAAGACCAAAAAGGAGTCTGCTTTGGCTAATACTGACAAATTCTGAATCTTATAACTGCAAAAACTCTGCGCGTTAAGACTGTCCTGAAAAACGGTTTAACGCAGAGACTAAAAGTCTTCCCGGAGCCTACATGGAGGCTGAGCCTGTAGCTTCAGCTGCCTCTGGAACTCTGGAGGTTTTTAAACCAGTGCAACTGTCTCATCCTCCAGGTTCCAGGTTCTGGGAGCTCTCCCAAGCCGTCTCAACCTCCATCATCAGCTGGGAGCTTGGGCGAGCTTATCCAGCCAGCCACAAATTCCACATTGCTCCCTAAACCTTAGAAGCCACCTGGTCAGGCTGTGTGCACAGCTCCAGCTAACTCTGTCTCCACCAGAGGTTTCCTCACCATCTGGTTTGTCCATGCCAGAGTTCTCCGTACCGTCTGATTCTGCTCCATGGCAGCAGAAAATATCTTAAAAAACACAATTAAACTCTGTTCATTAATCTGTTATCATAGTTGCACTTGATTAGTCCACTAACTTGAGCCTTTACCTATTTTGCATGACCACCTAGTTCAAAAACGAGACTGAAAACCCACACAATGCATATTTCACAGTGTGTCTCAGATTGTTCAGCTGATCTCAAACCAATGAAATCTAGAAACATCTCAGCAGGATTTCACATATTAGACAACGTTTTTGTTCTTTTTTATTTGTTGTAGAAATTCCACTGTTTTAGTCCAGTTGTGTAAATAATTACCTTAACAATAGATAATTGTAACTATGTGCCACATGTCTTCCTTCCCCATCACAATCGAAAGCTTTTGAAGACACTTTTAAATCAACTCTCGTCTCTCCTTGTTCTCTTATTCAGTAATTATGTTGAGAGATCACAGCACAGCTTCATTATAAACACCCCACAGTGGACCTCAGCGATGGAAAAGGACTGCAGAGTGCTTTGAATTGAAAATTTCTGCTCCCCATCCATTATTTTAAAAAGACATCTCATCATTTGCCTTGCTGTACACGTTACTGCATCTCTGAGAAAAAAAAAATCAATTTTTAAAGCTTTTTTCCCTCTTTTTGTTCTTTGTTCTTTTGTAAAGCTACAAAAAAATCTTATTGTGCCCTCATGCTGTGTTTGGTTGTGTTCTTTCAGCAGATAGCCTCTTGATTGTGATATTAATGGTTATCATCTTTACAAGCTAATCTGTGGATCTGGCAACACAGAACACAGGAACTCTGTTCAGCACTTGAAAACAAGAGGGACCATCTATGGTAAACCTGCCTTCTTACTGCTTTTCTTTCTTTATAAGGGATCTTTCTTTTTTTGTTAGCATCACAAAAAGCCAGCAATGGTTTTTGTTTTTTCACAGAAATAGGCTGTGAAAAATAAAAATGTATTATAGTTGTACATATTTTGTTGTTGTTGTTTTCTTATTAAATTTATTTTTATTTATTATAAATGACAATTGAATGATTCCTGAAATGTAATCGTAATTGCAAGGAGTAAATCTAAAACTATGTTTTGCCAATGACAGCTTATCTTAGTTGCTTGTTAACTAAGGCTACGTCCACACTTCCCCGGGTATTTTTGAAAACAGATTTTTCTATGCGTTTGCACCTTTCGTCCACACGTAAACGGCGTTTTCGGTCACTGAAAACTGAGATTTTTAAAAACTCCGGCCAGGGTGGATATTTTTGAAAACTCAGTTTTTGCATTTACGTGTGGACGAGAAAAACGGAGAAAACACAGCATCAAAGGTGTGCGCATTTTTTGACGTCACACTGTGCGCCACGTTATTGTTTCGGTGAAATGAATTTCTACAATACTGTTACTGTTAATTGTTCTCTCTGCAGTGTTTAAATGCTTACATATACACACACAGTTACTGTCCCTCCACACATACGACTCGGTTCTGCTTCTATGCCCCAGCTTTGTTTACTTTTTCCCACGAGGCTTCTAGACTTCTGATTGGCCAACATTTCTGCACGGTTAGGAATATAGCGCCACCTGTTGCTTTGGCGTGTTCCTAGCAGCTTATTCCTTCATTTCTGCCTTTACGTGTGGACGGGATTATTTTTTAAAACGAAAACGGAAAATCTCCGTTTTCAAAAATATCTGTGTACGTGTGGACGTAGCCTAAATGAGACGCCTCAGATTTAAAGATTGATATTGCATACTTTTAGCTCCAATGAAATGACCAACGTGATCATATATCATATCATATCCTAAGTGTAAAAAAACTTTTAATGACTTCCTGATAATAATGAATTAAAGTCGTCCAGCCTGGAAGTAATAAATGCATGAACTAGTTTTTCAGCGTCACTCTGAGACAGGATATTTCTAACTTTAGAGATGTTGCACAAATGGAAGAAAGCAGTCTTAAATATTTGTTTAATATGTGCATTGAAGGACATGTCCTGGTCAAAAATCCACAGACATTAACATTATTATCTCTGATAGATATAGTAGTAATCCTCTTAAGACTGACACTAGATTCTGTGAGTCCAAATGCTACTTTATTTCCCAAAAGCAAACTGGCAGTGAGGCACCAATCAGAGTTAAGCTTCAATTTAATGATCATTGTAGCTGCTCTCCTAAGTTCTTCAACGTATACTAAAAAGAGCAGGTATGAAAAAAGTTTTTTTACGAGGTTTAACTAAGTTAGAAGTTAGCTTAATGTTAAATAGCTAGTTGAGATCTAAAGATGGGGTACTGTGGTGGTCTGGCTCATGAGGTATGATTACCAGGAACCTGCGAGTGAGCACAGGGACAAACAGCAGGAGGTCCACCAGAGCAGCTCGTAAAAGCTTCTACAATTTATAAATGATGTATCTGCTTAAATATTTACCTATTTAATGTTGTAGAACAGAAATGTCTAAAAAAGCTACTTCTGTTTATTTTTTGCTTGTTTGTTTGATTTTACATTTCTATGATTTAGTGAAAAACAATCATAAGTTTCAAAGACTTTTATTGGCAAATAATCAAAGATTGAAGGTCATATTTAACATCCGTATCCCTACTTTTACATGTTCCATTGAACTTTAAACAAAAGGCAGTAATTTTCAAATATGACACTTTAACCTTAAAAATTGATGCATGTTTGGGCTTTTCTATTTTCTTCTGTCTATCTAAACACAAAAGTGATTAATGATGCTTTAAGTCATTCAAGCACATTGACAATTAACCATCAATCATTCATTCCTTACAGATAGTACTCAGTCATCTGTAACACACAGTTTCATAATCCACTGTGCTATAAAAGTCAATCTGTGGATTCACTTTATTGATGTTTAAGTTTATCATATGTAAAGCATTTTTAAATCTTTTTAAGCTGTAGTATCCAGGGGAGCAGCCATGCATACGGTGCAAGAACCCCAAAACATGAATATTTATGTAACTGCTTAACACTTAACCCTTCCACCGTAGTAGTCAATACCACAAAGCTTGTGTTACATTCTGTGCTGCTCCAGAGGAAAAAGGCCAATGAGGAGCCAGGATGTAGCTGAGTGATTTACTTTTGCTTCCTTTGGAATTCTGTGAGCTGATGGAATGACGTAGGCAGTAACACACGGTGCAGAGCATGTTCAGGCAGCTATCAATTATTAATCACCAGTTGTATTTTTAGGGATATTTTATCAATTATCAATAGGCAAGAAGTCAGCCTATGCCACCGGCAAACATACTTATCATTCCCATGACATGTTGGAGTTATATGTGCAGCGGAAGGTTTGACGGACAGATCGTCATTCTGTTACAGGACAGAGAGACAGACATTCATGCTCACATAATTAGCCAGTTGGAAAAATTAAAAGGTTTGCTGGAAGTGTTCAAAACAGAACAGAACACAGCAAAAGTCCTGCAGTGCTTTATGTGCTCTACTTCGTTACTGTGGTAACATCTGTCCCAGTCTACCTGGCCCTATGCGACAGCATAAATGTCCCTGTCACGGCTGGACGATCCTCCCCGGACAACCTGCCGGTAATGTCTTTCTCTTTGTGAGTGTGTTTCTCTCCGTCCCTGTGTCTGGCTGTTTTATGGAAGCTTGTGCTTCCAGGAGAGTGAGATCATGGTGGCCTCCGACCCGGAAGCAGCTCCGCACGACAGCCAACACAAGTGCGCCTAATTGTCCATGCAGCTGCCGCTAATCATCCTCCATTTTGGGCTGAGGTGTCCTGACCAGAGATGGGCAGTAACGCGTGTGCTGGTGGGATTCAATTCCTATAACCATTAAAACCATCTTCTACCTGTTAGCTGCACATTACTACAGGCTATCCTATATGCAGCATAGTCAGATGAGACAATTAGATTTTTATCCATTACACAAGAACATCAGCATCTGATCCTGCAGCATAACTGTGAGCCCACAAAAGGCAGAGTTAAATAGAAGAAGCCTCCCCTAAAATAAGAGGATCCTGTAGCAACAGTTTGGGCTAGACTGTGCTTATACTGGATCACTAGCACCAGACATTTGCAACTGGTCCATTCATACCTCATTCACGCTTACTCGTGATCAGAGATGGGCAGTAACGCGTTACTTGTAACGCCTTACTGTAATCTGATTACTTTTTTAAAGTTACGAGTAAAGTAAGGGATTACTATCGCAAAAACAGTAATTAGATTACCGTTACTTTCCCGTAGGAACGCTGCGTCACTGCGTTACTAAAACCGTGATTTTTTTTTTTGTGAGAACGTCTCATGACAGTGACGTAAGCGAGTGCGACGTTCGTGACAACAGCTGTGTGCAGATCAACAATGGATCATATATCGAGTGCGGGAGAGAGTATGAGCGTGCAGCGTTTAAAGCGTGGAAGTACTGACCTTACTTTGAGTTTGATTCCATAAAAAGTGACAAAAACATTAGTGTCCGTTGTGCGTGGGAAGAAAACTTCTTTTTACAGCAAAAAACCCCTAAACTTCCAAACAAGCACCGAGTAGCTACGACGTAAT
Organism: Neolamprologus brichardi; assembly: GCF_056152115.1. NCBI lineage: Eukaryota > Metazoa > Chordata > Actinopteri > Cichliformes > Cichlidae > Neolamprologus > Neolamprologus brichardi. The sequence goes on along the minus strand of NC_142104.1, from coordinate 41,506,212 downwards.
GGGAAACTCACAGAGAAACTCGCGGATTCTTCCACTGACCGCTGCGGCACACCTGCACCAGGGTAAACCTCCGCCTACTCTACTCCTGCTTTACAGGTGAAAATAGAGCAACAGGACCGCTAGTCTTTGACTTTATTTATTTTCTGCTGTGTTTTACTTGCATCTATTTGAAAGACTGAGTGTAAACACACAAAATATTTTATTTTATGTGCTGGAATGTGCAGAAAATATGTTTAAATATTAAACTAATTTCTTCCAGTCAGAGAATGTTGCATTTAATTAAATTTTTGCTTGATGCATAAAGTTAAAAGATTAAAACTAATAAAACAAGTTTTAAAAAGAGACTTTTCCATTTGATTACATTTTGTATGATGATTATGCAGAAAAAGGAGAATTGGGCTGAAAGCTATCGCTTTATTACCTATTCAGGTTGTAAATCGTGTTTTTAAAAAGTAACTAAGTAACTAAGTAATTAATTGCTTTTGAAAATAAGTAATCAGTAAAGTAACGGGATTACTTTTTGGGGGAAGTAATCAGTAATTAGTTGCTGATTACTTTTTTCAAGTAACTTGACCAACACTGGTCCTGACAGCAGTCAGCACTGGATCGTTGCACGATGCCTGGTACCGTGAGCTCTTTTGATAGTGATTTTGTGTCGGCTAGGAAGCCTCACCTGCTGTGTCACTCACCTTTTCTAGGAGTTTGTGGACGGAGAGGACGGTCCGGGGAGAAGAAGCAGGTTGGATTTTCCCGAGTGAATGGAGCTGCACTACCACTGGGATCTGGGGAAGAGAACACCATTCGAACTTTGCACCTTTTTCACATTTGGAACAGTTTTTTGGTTACTGTAAAACGCACTGTCTCCAGTCAACTCGAGCTCCGTGCCTGGGTCCTTTCGTTCCGCTAACCTTGACAGTTACAGTCAGGTCTGATTATCTAGGAACAGTGATGAGCTTTTCTACCTTTGGCTTTCCTACCAAAATGAGTGCATTGAAGACTCATCCAGGAGGTACAAAAACAAACAAACCCAAATCTAAAACTTTGTCTCAGTTCACGTCAGCGTTCAGGATTAAACAATAAGAAAGAGACTGAGCAAAAATGGCTTCCATGGGAGAGCTCAAACGCAGAAAAACACTGCTGACCAAAGGAACATGAAGGCTCATCTCACATTTGCCAAAAAAGATATTGAAGACCATCTAATTTAAAGTTTTGAGTGGCCCTGGCAGACTCAAATCAGACTGAGACACTTTGGCGTGGCCGTAAACGGGCTGTCAATCACTGAAATCCCTCCAATGTGGCTGAATGACAACAATTCTGCAAAGGAGAGCAGGTCATGAAAACTCTGTCACAGCCATGTGAAAGACTCATTGCCAGTTATCACAAACATTTGATTTCAGTCTTGTTATCAAGGGTGGCACAACCACTTATCAGGTTTAGGGGGCAATTGTTTTTTCATACATGGTAGGTGGGTCCAGATTACTTTTTTCCTCTTAGGAAGGGGCAAATGCTTTTTCACAGCACTGTATTTAACATTAGAGTCCTTTAAAAGAACAAATACAGGATTTGTTGCATGTGTGTCTTGCAAACCTGTATCTGTCCTAAAATAAGAAAGTAAGTGTTTTGGGGCAACTATATTTCTCTCATGTACATCACTGGTATAAGATCGACTGGCATATGCTGAGCAGCTTGACCCTTAGAGCCAGTTTGAGTTATATTGTCAGGTGCTGACAGGTGGAGTCTCAGAGGTGAAGGGGAGGCTGCCCACACCTGCAAATCAAAGTGGTCATTGGAGAGTGAAGGCAGGTTAATGGCCCATTTTGCTCACCCTCACAGGGCGGTCTGGATGGAGATGAGTGTACAATTGTGTGTCTTTATCACTATTTCAGTTATATATCAGTGCAGGAGATTCTGCAACAGCTAGAAAAGATCAGCTTCTGGAGAAAGTGTTTGATTTCTTCTGTACCCGGCAAGTCCTGATGTATCTTCTCTGAGTGGCAACACCTATCGTTCAGGAAAGACTGCCATTGTAGATGCACCAGACTAGACTAATGTCCCCCCAAAACAAAACAAAACAAAACACAACGGTGTGACCATGAACAAGTGATTTGTTTGCGCTGCTTAAATTGGTCCTGTGAGGTTTGTAAGATAAGCTGCTGAGCTTTCACTGCAAGCAGAAAGAAAAGCGAACAGTGAGAACAGGTAGCAGAGAGGGACACGCTCGTCAGTTCAAAATATCGGCTCAGTTCTGTTTTAAACGCTGGTTTGTGCAGATAACCCCAGCGAGTCTGCTGCAGAATGAGTGCACATTACATGTGTGAGACAACCCAGACGTGATGCCATGCTTGCCCTCAGGTCATGATGGTAAAAGGTGGAGCTCTTATAGCAAGTATTTACAGTCAGCCCTGTTTTTATCCAACAAATTACTGTTCCTTCACTCGGAGGCCGACAGAGAGGATGCATCCAGGCACGCTGCAGCCGCAGTGTTATTAACCCAGCTTCACCCAGCATGCATTTTATTGGGTTTGAGGCCATGTGGGATGGTGTCCACCCTGCTAGGACATGTGCGACTTTGTTGCCAAAGTACAGATGGCCCAGATGGCTCATTAGGCTGGAGCGGTGAGCCACTGGCAACACCGTTACAAAAAAAAAAAAAACGAAGGAAAAAAACTTACCTGAAATAAAGTTCTGACAGTTCAGAGATGGTAAAACTGACAAGAGGCCAGTACGATGAAAGCCTGTCAAAATAAATAACAAGTCTCACCTTCTCACCTTCACAGGAAGGAATTATTTCTTATCTCTGCCTCCTGAAGCTCCACCGAAGTAACAAGATCTTTCCAGAGGAGGCGTTCAGCAGAAAAGCGTTTCAGTCTTTGCTCACACAACCTTATATGCCCTCAGCGGCTCGCACTTCCAACAGCCTGACAACATTGTGAGGACAGGAGCTGGAAAGAGAGATAAAAACAGAATGACGAAGAATGACAGAAAAGATGAAGTCCCTGGGGTGTCAGGTACTCCAATATAATTAACCTGGTGCCTGAGCAGCGCAAAGAGCAACATTTTAGATGCCAGTACAGAATCAAGAGGATCACAAAGGTAAACCACTACGAGTAAGAGGGCGTTTTGACCCCGAACATTCCCTTAAGCTTGCATTTTCACTACAAGTTTAACTGCAGCTGTGAAGTCAGACTTTCCCGTCTCAGATGAGGAACGGCTCATGCGTTTTACATCCTTCTATTACGCCGTCAACACAAGTTACAATTTATCTTCATGTCTTCTGCATTTCTTCAGTTAAGTAACCTACAGTTCCTTTACATTTGTCAGTGACCAGCTTTTCCTTGTTTATTCCAGATTAATTTTGTTTAACTTCTTGATAGATGAAGAGACAAATGACAAGTCGAAGCTCGAGGGAATGGTTCTTCCACTTCACCTCTCACAACTGCAGACATTTGTCCTGCGTTTGAGTTTTAGGTTCCTATTTGGTGATTATCATTCTAGGAATGTTCAGTTTGAGTTCTTGTGGTATTATTTGAGTTTTGTTTCCCATTTATGTTTTTTTTTCGGGAGTCTGGTGTCTGTTTGGGTTACTTTACAGCTGTAGAGATTTAAGATTTGTAGTCTCAGTTTTTCCTCAAGCTTTGATTCCTGGTGTTTATTCTTGTTATTTTAATTTCCTCTTTGTTCTCTTGTAAATGGACCAGCACTATATAACACTTTTCCTCTACTCACTTTGAGTTTTCTGCTACAGCATGATCCCCATGTTGATGTTATTCCTGTATCATCATAATAATCTTAATCCAGGTTCAACCTTCCAACAAATGAAAGGTTTTGTCTGAGCATTCAGTCAGCGTGAGGCAAGAATTTGGCTAATGCTACGTTAATCATTACACTGATTTTATTAAAAAAGTGATTTTGCAAATCAACCTTCAGCTTCACGTTGGTCCTCTCTCCTGCAACACTTACAACACAAAATTCCTCAGAACAGCAAAGGTAGATCTGGGATACTTTCACAGTAGCAACAGTTTTATTGTTGTTATTATTTAACATTAGAGTCCTTTAAAAGAACAAATACAGGATTTGTTGCATGTGTGTCTTGCAAACCTGGATCTGTCCTAAAATAAGAAAGTAAGTGTTTTGGGGCAACTATATTTCTCTCATGTACATCACTGGTATAAGACAGACTGTCATATGCTGAGCAGCTTGACCCTTAGAGCCAGGTTGAGTTATATTGTCAGGTGCTGACAGGTGGAGTCTCAGAGGTGAAGGGGAGGCTGCCCACACCTGTAAATCAAAGTGGTCATTGGAGAGTGAAGGCAGGTTAATGGCCCATTTTTGCTCACCCTCACAGTGCGGCCTGGATGGAGATGAGTGTACAATTGTGTGTCTTTATCACTATTTCAGTTATATATCAGAGCAGGAGATTCTGCAACAGCTAGAAAAGATCAGCTTCTGGAGAAAGTGTTTGATTTCTTCTGTACCCGGCAAGTCCTGATGTATCTTCTCTGAGTGGCAACACCTATCGTTCAGGAAAGACTGCCATTGTAGGTGCACCAGACTAGACTAATGTCCCCCCCCCAAAACAACCAACCAACCAACCAACCAAAACAAAACAAAACAAAACAAAACACGATGGCGTGACCATGAACAATTTTGCAGAAGACTTGAGTAAAGTGCTGGTTTAGAGGCCCGATATGAAAACACTTTAATCTTTAACTGTATGCAGTTTGAAGGTTCAGCGCTCTAATGTGCAGCTGTCACAGCAGCAACTGCATGCACACTAACCAGTAATAAAAATATGTTAATATATTTATTTTACAGCTGCATGTGATTATCAAATCATCAAACTAACAGTTTTTCCGCAGCATTACTCCTGTATTTTTTGGAACATCAGTGTTGACTCTTGTTGCTATATTTTTATAGATCTCTATCACCCATAATTTGAGTAGGTGGTGCTCAATTGATCCAGTCTGTGTGTCAAAAGACGCATTAAATGCACCTTTTCATGTGAGCTTGCACAGAGCCTGAAGCAGACAGCCTGTCTTAACAAAGGACGTTGATAAACACCATCATCTGTTATCGCCAAATGGGATTTTATTATTTGTCAAGCCAGCTAACGCAAAGAAAGCCTGGCTATGTCAAATTTGCTTCCGAGTATTTCCCTCTGGTGGCAAATCCTTCATTTCTGTTGGGAGATAAAATAGAGACATGGTGGCAGAGAACCATGAGGTATAGGAATGACATAACTGTGACTTGGATCAGACACCAGATATGAATAAGGTATTTTTCAGACCGGACCAGATTATAAGGCGCATCAAGCTAAAATAACCCCCAAAAAACAGTCAGATAAGTCAAACTTTACTCAACTTGTTCTTCTTGCTTCCTCCACTTTCGTACCATTGATTCATTAATGTTGAATTCTCTGCAGCTGCTCCATGTTGTTGCAGTATATTAATGACTAACCTCGTATTGTGGATGGATTATCTCAGATTATCTCCCAGATTACTCTACCAGGCGCCTGACTACGGGAGCCATAATGCTTCAACAATCCATCAAGTAGTGCGGCTTCGTAGCTTACCAAAGTTTTTGAGCGCTGTATAACACATAAAATTGGTTCGAGGTCAGTGAGCACAACCAGAATTCATACATACGGCGTACCAGATTATAAGGCGCACTGTCGATTTTTGAGAAAGTAAAGGATTTTAAGTGCGCCTTATAGTGCGGAAAATACGGTATGTAAAAAGGAACACACTGGTAAATAGAATGAGGGGAAAGCAGCAGTCTGAGAGGAAGCTGAGCAATAATCAAGCATTTTGCTCCTGAGCCAATCTTAACCTTAATATCTTAATATCACAGAAAGACGAAGCAGTGGCAGTAAAACGAGCTGTGGTGAAAAAACATATCAGCATGCGTGCATTGTTGGTCAAGTTACTTAAAAAGAGTAATCAGTAACTAATTACTGATTTCTTCCCCCCAAAAGTAATCCCATTACTTTACTGATTACTTATTTTCAAAAGTAATTAATTACTTAGTTACTTTTTAAAAACACGATTTACAACCTGAATAGGTGATAAATAGATCTTTCAGCCCAATTCTACTTTTTCTACATAATCATCATGCAAAATGTAATCAAATGGAAAAGTCTCTTTTTAAAACTTGTTTTATTAGTTTTAATCTTTTAACTTTATGCATCAAGCAAAAATTTAATTATATTCAACATTCTCTGACTGGAAGAAATTTGTTTAACATTTAAACCTTTTTTCTGCACATTCCAGCACATAAAATAAAATAGGTTTTTGTGTTTACACTCAGTCTTTCAAATAGATGCAAGTAAAACACAGTAGAAAATAAATAAAGTCAAAGACTAACGGTCCTGTTGCTCTATTTTCACCTGTAAAGCAGGAGTGGGGTAGGCGGAGGTTTACCCTGGTGCAGGTGTGCAGCGGTCAGTGGAAGAATCCGCGAGTTTCTCTGTGAGTTTCCCATTACGTCGTAGCTACTCGGTGCTTGTTTGGAAGTTTAGGGGTTTTTTCGCTGTAAAAAGAAGTTTTCTTCCCACGCACAACGGACACTAATGTTTTTGTCACTTTTTATGGAGTCAAACTCAAAGTAAGGTCAGTACTTCCACGCTTTAAACGCTGCACGCTCATACTCTCTCTGCACTCGATATATGATCCATTGTTGATCTGCACACAGCTGTTGTCACGAACGTCGCACTCGCTTACGTCACTGTCATGAGACATTCTTGCAAAAAAATCACGGTTTTAGTAACGCAGTAATGCAGCGTTCCTACGGGAAAGTAACGGTAATCTAATTACCGTTTTTGCAATAGTAATCCCTTACTTTACTCGTTACTTGAAAAAAGTAATCGGATTACAGTAAGGCGTTACAAGTAACGCGCCCCTGCCCATCTCTGATCACGAGTAAGAGTGAATGAGGTATGAATGGACCAGTTGCAAATGTCTGGTGCTAGTGATCCAGTATAAGCACAGTCTAGCCCAAACTGTTGCTACAGGATCCTCTTATTTTAGGGGAGGCTTCTTCTATTTAACTCTGCCTTTTGTGGGCTCACAGTTATGCTGCAGGATCAGATGCTGATGTTCTTGTGTAATGGATAAAAATCTAATTGTCTCATCTGACTCTGCTGCATATAGGATAGCCTGTAGTAATGTGCAGCTAACAGGTAAAAGATGGTTTTAATGGTTATATGAGTTGAATCCCACCAGCACAACTTTTTTGTCTAATGAATAATTCTGTTTACTGAATCTGAATTAGAAGCCTCATTAGAAATGAGAAAAAATGAGCCCACAGAGGTTAAATGTATTGTGTTGCCCATATTTAGATTTGCTGCACCTGTAAACCCAACAACACTTGCTTATTTACGGTCGTTTGAAACCTGCAGCTTCTCATCTTTTAAAAATTTAATCTTGCCATTAATGTAAAACAGTTATAAATCCAGGTTCTCATTCCTTTACTTTTATCTCTTTGCTTTGCCTCCTCTATGCTTTTATTGTTTTTTATTGAGACATACAAAGGCTCATGCAGGCTGTAATGCTCCATTTGAAGTCATAAATCTATCTGCAGGAAAAACAGCCGTCTCTCCGCCATGTTTCGCTGTCTGCAGCTCCCATCATGTCACAGTAAACACCGAGACTACCGTCAGGTTATTTTTGCTTCCACTGACTCATGCTCCCCATCAGTGGGCTGACATCATGCTCTCGCTTTATGTGCTTATTTAATGAAGCAATACATTACACTGGTCCATTCATGCAAATAACTTGCCCCTGCTGTGGTTTGTAACCCACTCATTTACATAGTGATATCAGCTCAACTTGCTCTGTGCTGGTAATCTGGTGGTTGGGTGGCTGAGCCCACCATTAGCTGCTGGAAATACTTGTGCTTTTCTACCTGCATGGAGGTTGTTTTGTATGTTGATGAATGCTGCTGGCAGGCAATTCACTTTACCTCCGATCACTGTTGATGAGGTGATTTACTTTTTATGTACATGAGGTACGTAAAGGATAAACGTACGGTATCAAACCAAGCATGAGGAAAACATGTCTGCTGCAATTGCTAGAAATGAAACACTTTAGTGGCTTGAAGGAAAAATAACCAACAACTAATCAGCACATGATATTGGTTTGTACATTAGAGCTTAAACTAGAAATGGCTCTCTGGATGGCTTCATCTCCAGTGATACTGTCACTTCATGCTCGCGTTAAAGAACAGGGCTGCTTTGAAATGGGCTTCCTTGGAAGGGTGGCTGGCCTTTCCCTTAGAGATAGGGTGAAGAGTTCGGTCTCCCACAAGGGGCTCCGAGTAGAGTCACTGCTCCTCCACATCAAAAGGCACTAGTTGAGGTGGTTCGGGCATGTCCCACTGTAACGAAGCCCCGGGGCAGACCCAGGACACGCTGGAGGGATTTTATATCTCGGCTTTCCTGGGAACACCTTGGTAAGTAAGTAAGTAAAGTTTATTTATTAACCCTTTAAGACCTACCATAGAACCAAGTCCGCCAGAGCTTATATTATATTTTTACATGTTGTGGAGCCATTTTTGGGAGCATTTCAAGTTGCTATACATCAATACAACCATTATAGCCCAGATTCTAATAATATGTCTGCATTAAGTGCATAGTAATTACATAAATTGCAAAAAAGTGCAATAAACTACAAAAAAATTGAAAATCGTTTTTGTTTTTTAACATATATTTCTAGTTAGAGAAATTTAAGAGGCTTATCCCTCAAAACTGTAAATACAAAAAAGTTGCACAAAATAGTTTCCCACCACAGGAAATTTATTTTGAGTGTCTTCATAGTTTTATTTTTGAAATACACCAATTTTTATACACTGCAGGAAAAACAAAAATAAATATTATAATGCAAATTTGCAAAAAAGCAGCATATGCATCAAAATAAACTATTTCCAGCAGTGCAATATGAGTCCTAAGCATCCCAGAAACGACACAGAAAGTCATAAAGTCAAAGATAACTTTTAAAAACACCAGTATAGGCTCATGAGGCCCTGATGGTAAAAAAAAAAAAACTACATTTCCGCAAAAATGACGTCACTTCCGGTTTCAGGCAGGTAATGGCGGACATGCAAAAGTTCACGCTGACGTCTATTCCAGCGTAGGAAGTGTTACAAACAGCTGATCGGATCGGCAAAGCGTGTTTCTGGAATATTATGTTTTTGTTGCTGCAAGTGCTTTTTATGCAGTTTTTGCAAAGCTATATGTGGAAGGAAACTGTGACCGAGGACAAGCTGATGGCATAAGATGTAAGTACAACTCCTCCGGTTTCATATGCAAAAAAAATTATTGCGCTAGCTTATGTGGTTGCAGAGCTACCGGGATTTAAAAATAGTTACGCAAAACAGAGCGTGCTGCTCCGACCGGCTTTAAGGGGTTAAGCGCTTTTCATAGACAGGTAGTCACAAAGCGCTGCACACAGAGATTAAAATAATCAGTACGATAAATAGCAAAATGCACAATATAGAGTTTAAATGTAAAAAAATCTATAAAGCATTGGTCAACAGAAAGCTTGTTTAAACAGTAAAGTTTTTAACTGTTTTTTAAAGGATTCCACAGAGTCAACCAGTTGTAAACTGTTCCACAGCCTTGGTGCCACAGACTGAAAGGCTCCGCCCCCTTTCGTCTTCAGGCATGTTCTGGGAGCAACCAACAAACTCTGAGTCTGTGAGCGGAGACGGCGAGCAGTCGTGTATTTTGTGAGAAGCTTGGATAAATAATCTGGGGCCATTTAGTGCTCTGTACGTTAAAACAATCATTTTAAAACGAATTCTAAAATCTATTGGAGCCAATGTAAAGAACATAAAATAGGAGTGATGTGAGCTCGCTTGCTAGAGCGAGTTCGTAGTCTGGCTGCTGCGTTTTGTACAGCTTGGAGGCGAGAAAGAGATGATTTATCCAAGCTGGTAAACAGGGAATTACAATAATCTAAACGCGATGACACAAATGCATGGACAATTTTTTTCAGTTCAGCTAAGGAGACCATTAAAAGTCAAGAGTCAAATATTACTCCAAGATTTCGAATATTTGGCTTAGCAGAAGAACAGAAACCCGACTGATTTTAGAATATAGATCAGGAGGAGCTATGATCATGGTCTCTGTCTTGTTCATGTCCCCTGGATAAGCTGGAGGAGGTCTGGGCTTCTCTGATTAGGCTGCTGCCCGGACCTGGATAAGCGGAAGATGATGGATGGATGCTATTTACATAAATGAGGAACTTTGGTGGAAAATGAATCAAGACATTAAAGAACATCTCCTTAGCTTAGAAGTGTTTTTGGTTTTTGGCACATGATATACCAAACAAAAAAAACATTTTCATTCATACTGAAAACAATCGTATTTTCCTTTGGTTCACAGGGTTACAAAAGCATATGAACAGATTACAAAACTATATACAGCTTTTCAGATATTCTTTTACTGTGGAGGCAATTTTTTTCAATTTCTACATATAAATATCGTTTAGTAAAAAATATTTTGCTCTGAAATTGAGCTCTTTCTCTCATTTTTCATCAGCTGCAGCCACACAGCCTTATAGCCACATGTTACACCTGTTGCTATTTCTTTTTCCATTTTCAGATAAATATGGTGTTTAAGGAGTCAAGTCAGGAGCAAGGAGGAGGTAAGGGGAAGTGAGGAGGTAAGTGACGGGGAAAGGTAAGCGACCCATGTTGTAGGTGACGTCAGACGCTGGAGATTTGGCGGAAAAATAAGCGAATGGTAGCGTAGAATTTAACAAAGTTTCTTTAAACTTCAGTATTGCCAAATAAACTAACCAACTGTCATATAACTAACAACATCTGTCCTGTCATCTCTAACACCCTGGAGGACAACGAGGAGAGTTTAGACGCTCTCCAAGAATACATCGACCAGTGCTTCGAAGATTTAGTAATGAAGAAGGCCCAGAGCGCGTCTTCCCCGGCCAAAGCTGAGACGCCGTCATCTAAAAGATATCGCCCGGCAGACTCCCCCGGCACAACATCGCCTGCCGGCAAAGATATCGTCGACATCCTGGAGTCAATCGACAAGCGATTGTCCAGTTTTGATGCGAGGCTGTCCGTGGTGGAGATCTTACACCGGGAATTTAAATCTCTGAGAGAATCCCTGGAATTCAGCCAGCGGCAGGTGGAAACACTTGCTGCGGAAAACGCCACGCTACGGGACTCGGTCAAATCTCTAACCGAAAATGTGACCCAATTAAACATAGAGAATAAGAAAATAAAAGAGACCGTTATGGATTTACAAGCCCGTAGCATGAGAGATAATCTGGTGTTTTCTGGTATTCCAGAGTCTGCCGGAGAGGACCCGGAAACGACCGTGAGAAGCTTCATTAAAACCCACCTGAAGCTGCCGGAGGACACGGTGGGGAAAAAAAAGGTGTTTAATTTATTTGCAATAAATTTCAACCTGTTTTAGTCCCATTTGAAATTGGTTATATGTGCATCTATCTACCTGACTCCAAATGTTTCTGTCCAGGAAAGACTAAAGGTTTTGTTTACTACACAAACAGCAGTTCTACATCTGTATCTAATGACATTTAGCGTTATTATGTATCTACACACCGAAATTGATTTGCATGAACACACAAAACAAAACAAACCCTGGTTTACCGATCAAAGATGTCACGCTTCATATGCATGTGCTGTCAGGAATTAGATAACAGGTGATAACTCTGACAACAGCTTCCAGCACACCCTCCAGCACCCCCGACAGGGACATTTGAATAAACCCTCATAATTGCAGGATGCAGGTCTAGGGGTGGTTTTGTGTCCGTGAACAAGAGCGGCTTTAATTTGAGCTCTGCCACGCCAGCGTGGATTCCTGAACCTTAAATCACACCACAGTGACGCTGCCGTGTGCTGAATACAAGATAAAAAGAAATCGCACCAAGCTTCAAAGCCTGACATTTAGTTGCAGTGGCTCCTTGATGAGGCCTTGATGGATCTGTGTTTGTTTCAGTTAGCCACGTGGATAATGCAAGAGATTCTTCCTCAGGCTCATCTACTCCTGACACTGGCTTCTCAATAGTTTCATTATTATATGACAGCAGTCATAGTGGAAACTTTAATGTAGCAGATTCAACACTTTAAGTTGCTGTGACTTGAATATAAAGACATACAAAAGACTTTGATTTGTTTTGTGTTTGTCTGAAGTAACTTGTGAGTCTCTCCATCAGCAGAAGAGAAGAGCTTTCTGCGTGAGTATCAGCAGATCAGCTGCAGCGCACAGGAAGGTAAAGGCTTTATTTCAAAAGTGTATCTCCCGTCTGATCTAAATGTTGCTCTCTCTTGCTGTCCGGTCACATCTGCCTGATGACTTTTGACCCTGTCGGGAATTCAGTCAACCCACCCAGCATCATTACTTTACCACAATTTGCTCACCTAAAGTAACCACCTGGAGAAAAAACTGAAACAATGGACAGAGTCTTCAGGTCTCATGGGAACATTGTAAATCTCAGTTAGTCTATCTCAGCAGCAGACAATCCATCCTGCGGGTGCCTTCATGAAAGCTGGCCAGCTGATGAAGCTGCTGGCTGGATATGTGTGATGCAATAAGAAGAGACAGAGAGGAGATTGGTTTGTATAGCACTGCCACATTGATGGATGCAGAGGAAACCTGGAAGACCACACACACATACAAAGACACAGCCTCAGCACATTGCATCTATATTTAACCATTATAAAATGAGATGAGGTGATACATTTCAATTCACATAAAGCCATAATCACATCACAATCTCATCTTAGCTCCTTTTCACGGGACATGTGTGGTAGTGGAGCATTTAAGTTACTTTTCTGTCCCTTTATATCATTTTCTCGGGGTATTGTTGCAAAATTATGGCATCTTAAATATGTAACATTTTCTGCTTTTAACTCTGAAATTCAATCACAAAAATATAATAAAAGATTTTTGTACTTTTAATCCAGTTTTGCTGAATTAAAAGCATAATGATCTTGCCACTTATTGTGTTAAAGCAGGTTCTCCAAACTTAGGGGAATGCATGGGGATAATGCTGGAGGGGTCTTATTAATGCAGTGCTATGTTTGTTAACTGGTTATCGCGATCGTGGCTCAAAGAGTTGGCAGTTCGTCTTGTAATCGGAAGGTTGCCGGTTCGAGCCCCGGCTCAGACAGTCTCAGTCGTTGTGTCCTTGGGCAAGACACTTCACCTGCCGCCTACTGGTGTTGGCCAGAGGGGCCGATGGTGCGATATGGCAGCCTCGCTTCTGTCAGGCTGCCCCAGCTGTAGCCTCCACCAGTGTGTGAATGTGAAAGTGAATGAATAGTGGAATTGCATATAAATGCAATCCATTATTATCCAACATACCTGCAACTTTTCATTTATTCTTTCATAACCGTAATAACAAATACCACCATTCAGCAGTTTGTTTTTTTGTTTTTTAGTTTTATCTTCTTTGTCAGTAGATATGAAAATAATTCAAAACAACTCCAGACAAAAAAGTGAAATCTATTCAAGTTTGATGTTGGAAAAATTTGTGTGTAAACTGCTGAGTAAAGACATGCAGAGGCTTTTGTGCTCTCTGCAGTTTTAATTATGGGCAGATTTTTCATAGAAATGTAAAATACACGTAGGAAGCCACGCCGACTGACCGATCAGTTTCTTATTTACTGGCTATGACTTTTCAGGGCTACAGATGAAACTGTGTTTTGGTTTTCCTATCATAAGCACATAACTGCTGGGCTACTTTTAGCCTCTATTACATTCACTCACTTCACTATTTTATTTTATTTTTTAATATTCTAATCTTCTTTTTTGTAAAATATGGTGTAAAATATGATGCTTTACTGCAATGAATGTTCATACCATTAGGTCACTAAGTTGACACAATTACTCTGGTTTTGCTTTTCTGTACCACCATAGTGGTCTTTAAATCGACCGATCAATATGTAATCAGAGCACAGCTAGTGTTCAATAGGTTTTCGAAGAGTTTTCTTAACTGACTTAACGGTTCAGTCTGAACCCTTGGACATCAGCACATGTATCATCCTTTAAGATGCTCTGCTTGTCAGAGTCTATGGGAGTCTTTCACTGCAGTTTTGTGTTTCAGAAATGAAAATTAGGCTATACTGAACCGAGGTAATGTCGCTAACTTGAACCATTTTACGTTACTTTGCTTACGCTTTGGGTCAATATCTATTCACACTCTGAAGCACTGTCAGTTTTGCAACACATGGCTGAATCGTAGCCCCAGAAAATTCAGAATTGATCTCGCACCTTTTCACACATTATCAATAAACTAGTGATCCAGAAGATGTGGTGTGCTTTGGATCATGAGCTGCTTCTCTCCTCCTCCTCTAAACCTTTCTCCTCCCACTGATCTGGTTCAAGTATATTCCGTCAATCTCGGGCTGATCTGTCTAAAGAATTATTTTGGGAACTGTGCAGACTCTTTTGTTTTTCATTTATCTATTTTTCTATTCCTCTTGAGTGAAACCAGTGGTTTTCACCTCATTCTAAACCCTCTGCAGTTATATTCATGGATGCATTTCATGCTAGTAGACTTTGACAATGATATGCTCAGTCCCGCAAGAGTTCTCTTGATTTGATTAGATTTGCATTTTGTGGAGAACAAACATTTTGAACACTCACGCCTCATTTATACAAAGTGCTGTGAGTACATAAAACATGCCTTATTAGCCAATTGACACAAGCACTTTTTTTCTGCACCTAAGTGCTAATCTGATGTTCACACGCCAATGAACAAATCAGAGAGCAACTTTTGCTCAAGGATACTTTAGCATGCAGACTGTAGCAGCCTGGGATCGAACCCCCAAGCTTCTGATTGATGAGGGCAAACCTGTGCTCAACAACTAACAGACACCACAGATATAGCGCGGCCCAGCCAATTCCAGTTTCCAACAATGGCGGCAGCTACTTGCTGTTGATCTGTTCCGTCGAAATCCGTACTGACTTTCACTTAACAGTTGATGTTTTTCAATGAAACTATCAAATCTTTGTGCAAAGAGTTTTTCAAGCACTTTAGAAAACTGTGATAGCAATGATACAAATACAGAATGTCGTATTTCCCTTTACCTTGCTCAATAAATCTTCTACTACATCTGTGAATGTTTCTATCAGTGTCCCAGGCCTCCTCTACATACAGGTAGGGATGGGTACCGGTAACCGGTGCCATGATGGCACCGGTTCTGACATAAACGGTAGTAACCAGACCGAAAAGCTGCGCACATTTTGGTGCTTTTTTTTCCTGAGCTGTGATACACTTTAGATTCTAGCCAATCACTTTACGTTTCCGAGGATAGTAGGCGGGTCCAGGTACGTACGTTCTTTTAGAGCAGAGCTACAGATTAAAAATGCCCAAGGCGAAGCAGTCAAAAGTCTGGCTGTACTTCACAGCAAAAGATGCAAACTCAGCAGCTGCAACAGGTGCTTTAAGCTGATACTGTGATACTGTCAAAGGAGGTAACACCTCAAATCTGATGAAACACCTGGCGACGCATAGCGTTTTTTTTTTAAAGCTGAAAAATGCGCCGTATTTGATAGCTTGCTGCAAGACCTCACACCGAGCACATCTACTGCGGGTGTGGTGCCTGTTATCAACCCGGAGTTAGCAACATCCCCCAAAAAGCCCCTAGCCCTGCCAGTGTAGCAGAAATGATGACGATGATGATGCAGCAGCAGCCGTTCTTCTCTGCGTGAGTAGCTTAATGTTGTTCGTGTGTAATTTACGTTGAGTAGGCTAACCACGTTATTACATTAATGCATGTAAGGTGAACTAGCAAACATCATCATAGCTACATGCAGCTGTCTTCTTGTTTGATGGCAGATACTCCCTTCACCCTGGCCAAAAAGGCTAAAATGACCAAAGAAAAAGTGGAAAACAGTTAAACATGAGAGGTTTTTGGACAAAGTTTGTGTTTTTTCCATTGTTTAAGCTGCTTCCAGCCAAGAGTGATACCATATATGCCCCATAGCTGCAGAAAAGGCTAACATTGTTATTTTTTTACAAAAAAACAGCTGACTATGAGAGGTTTTTTACCAATTCTGTGTTCTCCATTCTTTAAGCACCGGTTTGAGCACCGTTTAAGCACCGGCACCGTTTCAAAAGTACCGGTTTGGCACCGGTATCGGATAAAACCTAAACGATACCCATCCCTACATACAAGTAACAATTATATTCCTCTTTCTTTCCATTTCTATTTCTACTGTAACACACTCCATTAAATCAGCAATAGACACAGACATATATTCAACCTGTTTACATTTCAAATCACTATCAACAAAATGTGCCACACCTCCTGCCTTCTTATTAGATCTATTTATATGATATAATTCAGACGCATCAATGTGAAAGTCCCAACCCCTTTCCTCATCTTTCCATGTTTCTGATAGTGCTATCACTTTAAACTTGCCTTTCAGATTATTCAAAAAAATCATTGATCAGAACAAAACCTTTAAAGAGGCTTCAACAGTTGAAATGAATTAATGAAAATGTATTGCCTAAGTCAACATTATCCCTAAATTGATTCTCAGTATAATACTCGCATGTAACATTCATTGCATTAAGCACATTCCTTTCTGGATCGATATTATTTTCAAAATCATGTAATTTGTAATCTGAATCTTCAGTCATTGTGATTGAGTATTCTTTAAATGTCTGTTATCCTTATTATTAACATCCGTACAAGTATTTCACAACATATTTTGGGAAACCACTCATACCTATACAGTTCTTTCTGATCCATAAATAACTGCTGCTCAGATCGATATCTCGTCTCTGCGCATAATGGTAACACCGTCCATCCCAGTTCCATATCCACCTGCAGCTTCACAGTAATACTCTTCCAGTCTACTGTCTCATACTTTGCCATTTCCCCCTCCGACAGTCAGAAATAGTGTCTTTCATTGAATACGTTCGGCTAGTTGTTAGCAACACATCATAACAGACCTTCTGCCGTCCGACTGCAACAGTGTAATCGTCCCCTGTAGTTGTCCAAATCATGAAGATCCCTGATCATTACAACCGTGGCTTCTTCTGGTGTTCCGTTGAGTTTTATCATCACTTTGCAATTTCTCGTCCATGTTGCTTGGATTTTCTTTTCTTTACGCATGATACGGGCTTGTCTGCCAATATCTGCGTTCTTTTTCGTGAGATGTTCATTCACATATACTCCACTCCCTCTCAGTTGTCTGGACTGCCTCAGTAGCTCAATTTTGTGTTTTCGATTCACACATTTTACTACTATTGCTGGAGGTGCCCTGGCCTTCTTTCTGGGGAGGGATGTTGTTGCTATGCAGGGGAAGTTTTTTACTTGCAAAAAGCTCCACTTCCTGACGCTCTAATGTTTGTTGCTCCTCCGGGGCTCATCTCCGCCAGACGTCACACCACTCCCAGTTTCAGTAACTCTTGCGTAGCTCCTGTGTTTGGTTTCCGAACCGGTAATAATCACGTCCTCCAGTCGTGCGTGCTGTTCTAAATCCTCCACTCTCCTTTCTAAGAGTTGTTTTATCCTTTTCCTTAATCAAGCTTTTTAATTCTTTGATTTGGTCCATTAAAGTCGTTAACATTCCTTTTTGCTTAACTATTCTTTCGACGTCTGTTGACAACGAGTTAAGCAACAATTTTTCTCATCTTTGCCATTTTCTCCTTTTTGTTTGTTTGTGTTTTGTTTCAGGCTAAATATATTTGACTTAGAATTAATCACACAACCTATTCTGAGACGCCGATCTGGCTGTATCGGTTTGACTGACATTACAGCTGAATAAACGTCAAACAGAAAACTGGCTAACCATTAGTGTGAGATGATCGAGAGTTTACTCCAGCGTCCTGTAATATTGTAGATAGCAAGGAGCAGACGGCTGAGTTTATTAAAATCCACTGAGACAGCTGGTGATGCAAATCTGAAGGCTAGACTGTCCAATTTCACAGCCTCGCACTTCCAGCCTGCCTGGCCTTTGGAGGACCCGGCCCATGTATACCGCGAAGGCCTGGTTGTCAGGACAATGCAGCTTCTGGCTTATATAAAAACGGTGGTATCTAAACAGTTAATAGTAAAGTTTTGTGAAAAACGAGTATAATTGGTGGTACACAGAGGCAAAAACTTCTGTCTTTGTGCAAAGAATTATGGTCTAAACTGTATCCTGCCAATGCCACTGCTTTTATGCGCCTATAGGTGGAGAATTAAATCCTGGTTTGGCTTATTGACGTGGAAACCGCCTTTGTGTGACTGATTAGTTACACTTTCATTGTTAGAGTAAGTGAAGCTCTAAAACAAAAGACCATTCAACCATCTAGTGGACACCAAACAATGGATGCAGCTGTATTTATATAACACTTTTCTACTTTAACCGAGCACTCAAAGCACTTTTTACGACAAGCCCCATTCACCTAATCACACAAGCACTTTTGTCTGTTCTGAAACACTTTGTCTAACGTTCGCACACATTCTTTCACTCTAATGGATGCACTGGGGGTAAGAATCCACTGTACTAGAGAATATAAGAATACTAATTCGATGCTTTAAAGCAGTGGGACATTACATTTTTAATTGCATTTGGACTGTCACAGTCCCAATAAACTCCAATATTCCAAATTACTAGCTGACTTTCACTAAGTGCTTCTAAATTATTGTTCCTTACTCAAATACTTGATGGAAAGTTCTGAACAAATCATAACACGACTTATAACAATGTTGAACACATATTAATTAAGCCCATTACTTTAAAAACTTTTAATTGGGATATCTCAATCACCTCTCTTCACAATAACTCACTTTACGAGCTCACCTAAACGACCGAGCCTGTCTTTCCCGAGACTGTGTTCATTCTTGGAGTGATTAATGACAGACAGCCTCTAAGACTGTTTTCTACATATAAATAAGTGCTGTACTTAATCTTTATTGCCATCAAGAATACTGACTCACAAGATGCGGCAAATGGAGACAATGTTTAGAAGGGCTCGACAGTGGCTTCAAAACTCACAGTATTATCCAGGGCCTTTGTCAAATTGATCCTATGTCTCCACTTTATGAGCCCAGTGTCCTGTAGTGTTGGTGACCCTTATATTGGCTGTGTGGTGCTTCAGTATAGGATAAGTCCCCTGCTGCTGTCCATTACAGAGCTTGAGGAACTTTTCAGAGCCGGAAGCATCATCTATCATTAATGTACAGTAAATGGTGGCACATTGTGTTCAAACACACAGGATCTGATGGCCACTAAACTGTAGGACCTCTGTTTACCTGTGGGGCTGTCACTGATCTAAATAATATGAAGCTTTGGTTGATAAAATAGCACCCCACTCTCAAATACATGAAATAAAATCACTGGGTGGCATCACACTGGCGGCATCCATCTTTCATTTGCAACATATGGGTAAAACTGACATAATGACATGACCAGCACCATCCAGGAAAAGAAATATAATGTATTTCGAGCATCCTCACCGCAGGCATTACCGTCTGGTATGGGAACACCACACAGGCAGAGAGGAAGGCTGTGCAAAGAGCCATAAAGACTGTGGAGAGGGACAAAACTTCCTTCCATGGACTCTCTGTACGCACAACTCTGCTGAAAAGAGCAGAGAGAATTATCAGGGACTCACACCACCCAGCTCACTCTCTGCTCAGACACACAAACTGTACGTACAATCTGAGACACAACAGAGCAGACAGCATCATCACACACAGAACAAGGTTTTTCAACAGCTTCTTCCCTGCAGCTGTCAGACTGATGGCAAAACACAAACACTTAAAATAACACCTCACCTCACTGCTAATGTATAATGGGATAAATCACTGTCTGGTTAACGTGTAATATGCTTACTGAGACAGATCTGTGAAGCAGATGCAACATTAGGTCCAATATTCTAAATGTCAAAATGTGCAATACTATGTTAGATTAGATTAGATTAGATAAAACTTAAACTCTCTAGAAAATGTAACTTGACCTGGAGAGCTCTGCACAAAAATTCCAATAAGCACTGACTGTTGGTGCTATGCGCAAATGGCATCTTGAATCCCACTGTATTGGGGGAATAGAAGG
Organism: Neolamprologus brichardi; assembly: GCF_056152115.1. Classification (NCBI taxonomy): domain Eukaryota; kingdom Metazoa; phylum Chordata; class Actinopteri; order Cichliformes; family Cichlidae; genus Neolamprologus; species Neolamprologus brichardi. Next base: position 41,486,171 of record NC_142104.1, on the reverse strand, counting down.
CTTTCAATTTTTTCTCTGTAATATTATTGCAGGTTCTATGATTTACAATATATAATACAAGTGCTTTGGAGTGAATACAGTTATATATATATATATGTGTGTGTGTGTATATATATACACATATACATATACATATACATACACATACATATATGTATACATATATATATACATACACATACATATATATATATATATATATATATATATACACATACATATATATATTAGTTCCTCCTTTCCACCTTCATTAATTTGTGGCCTTTCCCAGGATAGATTTTGTCATCAGTTGCAGATGGCTGGATGGGTTCATGTCACCTGTTAGATTCATCAGGATTAACACCGTGTGATGATTACATTTCCCCCTGTGACTCTACTGGCTAATCAGACCTCTTTATATGGAATTATGCAGTTTATCGTGGCATGTTAGTGCAGCTGCTTGTGTCAGACCACTGAGGACACGCACAAATAGACACAAACACAGTACTAGTATTAGACAGGCACTGTTAAAGCACAGTAATGTGCGTGACAAAGTACAAAAGCAAGAGCAAATACAAAAGGTTTGCACACATGCTAGTTCAGTGAGTGTATGGTTCTATTTTAATATTCGGTCATTTGTGCTAATATCAGCTCAGTCTTGTTTGTGCTTCTGCTTCATCATGTGTAATTAAAGTCAACACTTGTCAAAATGCTAATTCCATGCTAGCATCCGTGTTCATCCCAGCGGTGTGAAACCTTCCTCTGTGTGTGTGTGTGCACACGCGTGTATGTGCGTGTGTGCGTGTGTGTATTGGGGAGTTGTGGTGGGAGGAGGTGGGAATAAATTGCCTACATCTTAATCAACTTGTGTGGAACAAGAACGATTTAGCAGAATCAAAATTGTTACATTTTAGTCGATTTTAAGGAAGTGGCGACTCTCCAAGAAACCAGGTAAGTGTGAAGTCCTCAGAAGTGATGGAAATAAGACTGTGTGTGTGTGTGTGTGTGTGTGTGTGTGTGTGTGTGTGTGTGTGTGTGTGTGTGTGTGTGTGTTGTTTTTATGTCACAGAGCATAAAGGTCAAACAGTCAGTTGGAATCCTTCATCAAAGTTATTACGTGATCCACGTGCTGCCCGCAACGATGCCGTCATCACAGCCTTTGGCTCGACACACACTCTCTTTGATATGTTCAGACCACATTCAGCTTATGGTAGGAGTTGATGTTTGCCATGTAAGTGTAATGGTTAATGGTTAAGGATACTTCAGAGTCTTTTTGATTGTTTTCTGCACTTGCCAGCTTGCTCTAGCCTCTCCTGAGGCTTGTTCAGAATTCAGCATTACTACAGGAAAAACCCTGTTCAAATCCAAGTAAACCTTGTTTTAGCTGTATCTGTGCTTATCCAGTGTAGTTAAAAATGTTGTTGTGTATCAAATAATATATATCACATGTCATATACCCAGCAACAGTGGGCAAAATGTTGAATAGGTCAGAGGGGCGTCTCTCTCTCTCTTTTTCTCTCGGCAAGAACACACCTGGTTTAGGTCATGATAGGAACAAGGCAAAGATCAGGAGGAGTTAGTTCACTGGTTTTAGCTGGAACAGCAGATTGAAGGCAATGTGACACACAAAAAAGCTACAGCTTTCTCTCCAGCTAAGCTCAAACCACAGAAGTTGTAAGTAATGGGTGAGTTTGAAAAAGCAAAAAAATGACTTATGATTGCAACAAAGGATGAGGCCGACGTTAGAGTGATTCTTTTTATTTGATTTTAGTTTTATTTATCTGATTGCCAAAGCTTTGGGTGAACAATTAAAAAGCAGAACAAAAGTTCTATAATCTTAGTCTTAGGTTTAGACCTCCGATGGTCAGGCTTTAGCTTTAAGCTGTCATTGTTGCCACTCGTGTTCAGTGTTTAGGCAATGTTACAATTTTAAAGTGAATTAGGATGCACAGGAAGATGCAAAATCCCAAAATCCACTGGGGAATCATCTTTCTAGTGTTTCCCTTTTGGCCTGAGCAGATATAGGATTGGTCAAACCATCACCACCAGTCATTTCTCCAAATAAGGAGAGTTTAGTCATGTTCACGGCAAACAGCAGGGACCTTGATCTCACTTCGACATTTCTCACAAGGCATGCGTACTCACAGCAAACCATGATTTGTTTGTGTGTCTCCTCTGTTTGCGTTACCAGCCTGTCATATTGAAAGGATGAGGGATGAGGGCTGGGATTGTAAGCCTGGCTGCCAGCATCACCACAGAGCCCAGCCTCTCATCTGTCTTTAATGGAGAGTTTCTGGAGGTGAAGCCTCTTATTAAAGGGTCAGCATGGCCTCAGTCTGAGCCTCCCAGTGTTTGGAGGAAAGTACGATAGTCGGATCACGCAGGTCAGTTTGTTTCTAATGAGCAGACCTAAAATGTGATGCTGAGTGAGTGGTTCCCTGCCAGCCTTCCCTTAACTGTATGTCAGTTATTAGCATCCTGTGATGAGCTGTTATGCAAGTTGAAAAAAGTGAGGAACTTTTTCTCTTTCCACTTTCTAATTTTCCTTCCTGCTCTTATCCTTCCTCCCCTTATATTGCACTCACCAACGCACAAACGTGTTAGATGGTGTGTACCATCAGATTCTATTAAATTCTCCAAAATTAACCAACAGCTGTGAACAGCAGAGAGGAAGCAATCAGCTACAGCAAGCTGTGTCGGCACACCTGTCAGTCAAACCTAAACCTTTAGTGAAATAAAGAAACCGTTTTCCCTCTTCTGTGGAATTAGCTCCCAGTTTGGATTTGAGACACAGGCACCTACTTGATTAGGCTTAAAACGTTCCTTTTTGATAACATTTGTGGTTAGTGCTGGATCGGATGAGTCCTTTCTTAGTTACGCTGCAGCAGGCCTCGGCTCTGGAGGATTCCCATGATGCAGTGAGAGTTTCTTCTTCACTCACTGTGTGTTTATACACCACTCAGCATTTAATTAGTAGTTATTACTCTCTGGCTGTGTTCCACAGTGTGTGTGTGTGTGTGTGTGTGTGTGTGTGTGTGTGGTGATACTGGAGGTTTCTTCCTGTTAAAGGGGAGTTTTTTCTCCCCACTGTTGCCAAGTGTTCCTGTTGGGTCTTATCCTCAGAATATCAGGCGCCCTGAGGCAACTGCTGTCGTGATTTAGTGCTATATAAATAAAATTGAATCAAATGGAAAGTCTTTAAACCGGGCTGTAAACTTGCTATAAAAGTGAGAGTTAGGGAAACTGCAGTTTTTACACTTTTGCATTTGCTTTCAGCCATATTTCAGTCCTAGAGGTGCCACTTAAGAAAATATGTCCCTCGGTTTTTTGCTCTATGGCCTCCATAAGAATGTTTTTTGATGAGATTATAGACTGGATTGGTCATTTCAAGTCAAATTTGACATGATGTTCATTTTGTTAATTAACTTTCCATCTTTCGATTTCTTCCTGTCATAGGATACTGGAGTCTGTCCCAGTTGTCACTGGGCGAGAGACAGGTTTCCTAGACTGTCGTTGCTTTTGTGTACCCAGAACAGGCAGTAGCTGAGATTGTGCCTCCACCGTTCTTTTTATTCTATTTATATGATGCAAGTATTGTCCAAGAACTAATTACAGTCTGTCACAATTTAAAAACTTGATCTGCAAAAATTCAGTTCAGTGAGAGAGAAACTTATAAATATTTCAAACAATTTTTTTAAATTTCTGTTTCTGCTCTCTCTGGTTATCCATCCATCCAACTGCAGTGTCACAACTCAGAGTGTTTTCACCCCGAGCTCATTAACTGACATCTGTTTGTCATTTAGCTTCAGTGGTCTCAGACCACACAGCTACACAGCGCGCCAGAGCTGTCTCTATTGCCTCACTATAGCCGAGGAACTCAGCAGTAAATTAGAGAAGAAAAAAGCTTCCTATACTTTACACCGAATTTGCCCTCCAAGCAGAATTCGTAGCTGTGCTCGAGGTGGAGGAGATAAGGAGTCAGACGACTGAAAATATAGAAGTGTCGGTGTCAAACACATCATCGCCTCCGCAGCCCTGCTTCACCTAAAAAAGGCAGAAAGAAATGTGAGCCAAATATAAAAAACTAGAAAACTTTCTCCCTTACAGAGCGTTTCAGACCTTAAACAACCAGTTCACCAAAATCACAGAGCAAAGGTGATCTGGGTAGTAGGTCTATGGCACAATCACAGGGGTGATGAGGTGGAAGCAAGAGAGCCGGGTCTTTACTAAAAATGTCTTCGAGATCAAGATAGTCCAGAAACAGAAGAAAGGTCTGGTGGTTCACAGCACCTTGACTTTACTGGAGGTGTAGCAGACTTGAGACATAATGATAACAATTTAAACTCCATCCAGAGATGTAGTTCTTTTGCCAGTCTATGTTAGGGTTGTTAGGGGTGGCCAGACAGGGTTAACGAGATCAGCTGGATTCTGTGCGTTACATCTACTAACACGAAGCCGTTCAAAGCAGAGACAGGATTGTTCAGGTAGAAGAATAAGCAGGATGTTCAATTCTGCAGCAAGGGAGTGATCAGTGAAACTCCGGAATCGAAGCTTCGAGTGAGTGAATTTGGCCACACTGAGCACCAGAGATGGGCAGTAACGCGTCACTTGTAACGGGTTACAGTAATCTGATTACTTTTTTCAGGTAATGAGTAAAGTAAGGGATTACTATTGCAAAAATGGTAATTAGATTACCGTTACTTTCCCGTAGGAACGCTGCGTTACTGCGTTACTAAAACCGTGATTTTTTTGCAAGAATGTCTCATGACAGTGACGTAAGTGAGTGCGACGATCGTGACAACAGCTGTGTGCAGATCAACAATGGATAACATATCGAGTGCGGAGAGAGTATGAGCGTGCAGCGTTTAAAGCGTGGAAGTACTGACCTTACTTTGAGTTTGATTCCATAAAAAGTGACAAAAACATTAGTGTCCGTTGTGCGTGGGAAGAAAACTTCTTTTTACAGCGAAAAAAACCCCCTAAACTTCCAAGCAAGCACCGAGTAGCTACGATGTAATGGGAAATTCACAAAGAAACAGGAGTGGCGTAGGCAAACCTCCGCCTACGCCACTCCTGCTTTACAGGTGAAAATAGAGCAACAGGACCGCTACTCTTTGATGTTATTTATTTTCTGCTGTGTTTTACTTGCATCTATTTGAAAGACTGAGTGTAAACACACAAAAAAAATTATTTTATGTGCTGGAATGTGCAGAAAATAAGTTTAAATGTTAAACTAATTTCTTCCAGTCAGAGAATGTTGCAGATAATTAAACTTTTGCTTGATGCATAAAGTTAAAAGATTAAAACTAATAAAACATGTTTTAAAAAAAAGAGACTTTTCCATTTGATTACATTTTGTATGATGGATTATGCAGAAAAAGTAGAATTGGGCTGAAAGATCTATCACTTTATCACCTATTCAGGTTGTAAATCGTGTTTTTTAAAAGTAACTAAGTAACTAAGTAATTACTTTTGAAAATAAGAAATCAGTAAAGTAACGGGATTACTTTTTTTGGGAAGCAATCGGTAATTAGTTACTGATTACTTTTTTAAAGTAACTTGACCAACACTGCTGAGCACGGTCATAAAACCTAAGCGACTCCTTTGGGCTCACTGTGGTTTGGTGAGGACTGACCGTTACAGCATGTTTCCCATACATCAATTTTACCTGTGTATGTCTGTGTAATAAATAAATAAAAGTCTTTTGTGTGGCAAGGATAATGCATTTGTCATGTGGTGCTGTGTGGCAGGCAGAGGTGTTGACTCGAAGTAGAACTGAACTCAAAAGCAGCGTTATTGTTGGACTTAGTGTTGGCACGTTAGCTTAAATACACTGATGAGATACTCTGGGAGGTGAACACAGCAGGAAACACAGGTGAACTAAATCAGGGGAAGCAAAACTGTACACAAAGCACACAGGACAAGAGACTATCAAAATAAGACAGGGAACAGATAAACAGAGACAGACACCCAGACTGAAAACACACAATCCAGATGCAAGCAAAGAGCAAACACACAAAGAGATCAAACCCCACACTACAGTGAGAGTAGACACGGAGATAAGACCCGGGCCACAGACAAAGATAACAAAACACTAAAAACTAAGAAGATAGATCAAACTACACTGTCACGGCCTGGAGGATCAGCAGGTCGCTGATCAGCTGTTTCTCTCTCTCACTCTCTCTCTCTCTCGCCAGGGCAGAACTCATTACAGGTTCACGCCCTTGGCCCATGCCCTCGGAAGAAGAAACACCTGTGCCTCATTAGTGTGGCTGGCATTTAAGCCAGGAAGCAACGACTGTCCTTCGCTGGATCGTTGTGTGACTCGGGTCAGTGAAAGTCAAACTTCAGCAAGTATTTTTACGTGTAGTTGTGTTTTTGTATTACTATTTGTATTGCGGATCACCAGCTGGCAGTGCTGATCTGCTTCCAGCCGCAAACGCCGACAGACCCGACGCCAGTCCAGAGCCACGGAGAGCCGTACAAACGCCGGGACCGGATTGCTGGAAGTGCGGACGGCCGGGACATCTGCGCCGGGACTGCCTGCTAATGGAGGTCGGTCAGGTGTTCCGCATCGCTGGGGCTCCAGCACCCGCTCCCGGTCCGGGAGGGACATACTGCATACTGGTAAGGTGTCGAGGGGGTATACGCCACGCTTTGGTGGACACGGGCTGTACGCAGACCCTGGTTCACCAAAACTTGGTTCGCCCCGGGGCATTGTTAGAAGCAGAGTGGGTGGAGGTGAAATGTGTGCACGGGGATGTTCACAAGTACCCAGTAGTGTCGCTGCTGCTGAAATTCAGGGGCAAAACGCATAAAGGCGGCGGTTAGCCCGCGCCTGTCGCATCCCCTAATTTTGGGCACGGGTTCCACAGCTTACTGGGGCAGTACGCGGGGATGCGATCGCGGTCTGTAAATTTGTGTAACTTTTGCGCGGCTCTCAGTGGTGACGCGGGGTCGACCGACAATGACTCTGGGGGGGAGGAGGTGGCGGGGACTTCTACAGAAGCCCCACTGCCTCCCGTTGTGCACCCCATGGATGATTTTCCACTGGAGCAGTCTCAGGACAACACCCTACGCTCAGCCTATGACCAAGTGATGGATATTGATGGTCGCTTGGTGCGCCCTGATGCTGCGTGGACTTACCCCCATTTCCAATTGCAGAATGATCGGCTTTATTGAGTGAGCCGCGACACTCACACTAATGAGATCCACACACAGTTGTTGGTACCGTCGAGAAACAATTTTCTCATTCTAACCCCATGGCAGGGTATTTGGTTTGTGAGAAGAGAATGGAGCGCATAATGGCCCGACGTATGCCGCTGGTGTGCGTCGTGCCCAGAATCCCAGCTGGTTAACCAGCTGGCTCCGAAGGCGCCATTGCGCCCATTACCACTAATGGAGATCCCGTTTGAGCACATTGGCATGGATCTCATCGGGCCATTCCACCGGAGTGCACGCGTCTATCGCTTTGTGTTGGTCCTGGTGGATTACACAAAGCGATACCCGGAAGCAGTGCCGCTGCGCACCATCTCAGCGAAGAGCGTAGTGCAGGCACTGTTTCAGGTCATCTCCTGGGTCAGTATTCCGAAAGAAATACTGACTGACCAGGGCACGTCGTCCAAGTGGCAAGGGCCCTTTGTGGTCACACGGCGGGTGGGGGACGTTGACTATGAAGTTGCCCGGTCGGACAGGGGAGGAGCAACGCAGATTTGCCACGTCAACCTCCTCAAAGCGTGGAGGGAGGCGGAAAACCGCCGCTCTGGTAAGCCTGGTTAAGGAGCGAGATTAGTTGGGGCCGCAGGTGCCAAATTCTACCATTCCCGCCTCCCTCCGTTGTGATGACCATCTCACACAGGCCCAGAAAACGGATGTTGCTGCCTTGCAACAGCGGTTTTCTGGTGTGTTCTCCCCCCTGCCTGGCCATACAGCGCTCATAGAGCACCATGTTGAAACACAGCCTGGCGTGACGGTGCGTTCACGGCCCTACAGGCTGCCGGAACATAAAAGACAAATTATTCAGCGGGAATTGAATGAGATGCTGAGGCTGGGTGTAATAGAAGAGTCGCACAGTGCTTGGTGTAGCCCCATAGTTCTTGTAGTTAAGAAAGATGGGTCTATACGGTTCTGTGTGGACTACCGCAAGGTGAATGAGGTATCACAGTATGATGCGTACCCAATGCCCCTGGTCGACGAACTCCTGGACCGGTTGGGCGCCGCTCGTTTCTTTACGACACTGGATTTGACCAAGGGCTACTGGCAGAGTCCCTTGTCTGCAGAGTCTAAGGAAAAAATGGCCTTCTCTACTAGCCCCTTGTCGTGTGTGTCTGGGTCCTGTGTTACAAGAGCGTTTCTTTGTGCGCAGACCCTCTGGACTGTTTTCCCTTGTGTTTCCTGAGTGGTGACAGGCGAGGAGAGAGACTGGATTCATGTGTGGATTGTTTGGAGAGAAACAAGAGTGTTCCCCTGGATTCCCCTGGAGCCCTACCCCCCTCACCTTTTGTATATAGCACTGCCCCTGTGCCGTAAGGGACATTATTACTGAAACACTCTCACACACACTACTGAAATTTTACCTCTCACACACACTACTGAAAAACCAAGGCATCAGTTGAACAGGAAGTTGTGTCCAGACCAGGAAAGTGAAGGAAAAAGTGGTACACTTCAAACCACTACACAGATGTCTACTCAGCAACCTGCTAGTAGCCTAAGTGAAGCAGCTGCATTACTCAACAGTATATTAGCCTCAGCAGAGACCATCAGAACTTTGTCAAATGCGACAGTCGTGGGGCAGCAACCTGTTGCAGGTACCAGTGTGGACGGACTGGATAGTCACTTAACATCCCTCTTTCCCTCACGTCAACGTAGCAGCTCGCCCATGCCAGCGACATCTACAGTCAGGAGAGAATGTGCACCTGCACCACGTTATCAAACTCGGCAATGCTTCGGCAGCTGGACATCAGGCACCAGAAGAAAAAGGTAGTTACAAAGTTTAATGAGTTTGTATTCACTTGGCTGAAATGGGGCCATATGTAATAGTCTGATATTTAAGAATATACTGAGGGCCAGATTTACTAAATGGGGAAAAATAGCACAGCTCATAGGTGTAGTTAACTTTACGGGTGCGCTGTTTTCTAAACCACTGAGTTCATTATGTATCAAGCCTTAGTAAATCGGTTTGCAGACTTGCTTTACCCCATCTACCCATTCCATATTTTGTACATTAAGAAACGAACTTCCAGAAATGCATATGTCACAGGGTCAGTTGCAAAAAATTCCCGCAAAAGTTACCGTGTCTTGCACGCAATATTGTCACTGCGTTGTCTTTTAAAATAACAACAGTATTTCATTTCGTTCTTTTTTTTACGCGCTGTCGCAAAGCGTTTGTAAGTCTGGCTCCTATGTACTGTGTTAAGGGTTCAAATATTGAGGAGGGATACAGGAGGGATTCAAAATCACAACACTGGTCCAGGAGAGTCGGTCAAACGATGATTTTAATGAACACACGTGTGGGAGATGAACACTGTATGCAGACAGCATCGATCTCACTCGAACAATCAGTTGTTTTTATACCATCAGGGAATGTTTATGATGCCCCCTCATGCGTCAAACAGATACAATACATGCATAAGTTTCAAAACCACAAATGTTCTGGTGACGACTTTTGACACAATAAAAAGAACTTCGCCTCCATCTCCGTGCCAGGTGCCTTTCCTGTAGCCCGTCTCGCTCTCGCTTCTCCAAAACCTCAGGGCATGCTCTGCAACAAAAACTGTCAATTCCGCAGACTCAAAATGCAGTTGCAAGCAAAAATATGTCTGCCTAGAAATGAATCTGCCTAAGATGTGTGTATATATGTCTCCCGACCTCAATTGCACTTTGTTTCACCTCTCACCTCACCTACAAAGGCGCACAAGCAGACAGAAGCCACTCATATGTGTAACAATCCACTAAAACTATATATGTAATATATTGAATAAATGCTTTAAATGAATGCCACTACTCAAAGCTTAATATTAAGATTATAAATGAATAAAAGATAACAGTGAATAACCTGGTTATTCAAATAGCCTCATCCAGACAGCTCCTCAAAATAACCACCAAAAAATGCACACTTTACAGAGGAAACAAAGACATTTTAGAAGTACACTTCCTGACTTAGGGCAGCACGGTGGCACGGTGGTTAGCACTGTTGCCGCACAGCAAGAAGGTTCTGAGTTCAATTCCACCATCAGGCCGGGGTCTTTCTGTGTGGAGTTTGCATGTTCTCCCCATGTTTGCGTGGGTTCCCTCCGGGTACTCCGGCTTCCTCCCACCGTCCCAAGACATGCAGCTTGTGGGGATAGGTTAATTGGATAATCCAAATTGCCACTAGGTGTGAATGTGCGAGTGAATGTGAGTGCGAATGGTTGTCTGTCCCTGTGTGTTGGCCCTGCGACAGACTGGCGACCTGTCCAGGGTGTACCCCGCCTCTCGCCCTATGACAGCTGGGATAGGCTCCAGCGCCCCCCGCGACCCTGAAAAGGATAAGTGGAAGCGAATGGACTTCCTGACTTATTCTGAGTCATCTGTTACCAAGCAAACTCAAACGCAGCAAGTTGCTGAATACACTCAGGCCTGTTTCTAGATTATATGTGATATATGTATTGTAAGTGTCTATGCAATCTTTCCATAGCTCTAGGCCACTTTGCTCAATAGATCGGCCGGACATCACGCCAAACGAAGCTTCTGACCATCAATTAACTGACCAAGCTTCAACTCTTTAATAAGCACCAAAATGCAATGTGTATAAAATGATTGCAGTTGCACCTGCAATGAAAGATTATTATATGATTATGATACCACCTGTAATACAGACTTTAATGTAATGTTAACAGCTTCAATAAATGCTTTAATGCAATGCTGATTAATGCAGTGATAAAGATGATGGTTATGAACAGTAGCAGTAAAATAATTTCCCTGATCCCCACAACTGCAATACCTTAGTGTAACATATTCCTATAATGGCAAAGTTTCCAGTATTTTAATTTAATTTATTTAATTAATATAAATTAATTAATTTAATTTAATAACAGACGGCCACTCATTATCACCCTACCAAGGCAGATACTATAATTATATAGAATACAATACAATACAGTATATAAAATTAACCCTCATGTTTGCCTAACTACAACAATTTTGTCTATGAAAGCATTCTGTGTAGGGGTTTGGATAGTGTTCTGCTGTCTGCATCTCAGTATTATTAGTTATCACTTGCTGTTGTTTATGGTATCTAATAGTTATATTTATGTTTCAGAGCTATGGCCCAGCAGCATGACCATTTCAACAAAGATGTTATACTACTTCCAACTCCATCATGGGGAGTAGTGTGCAAACAGGGTTCAAAATTATGGTTACACAAACATGGGCACATCCTCAGTGCTTTTGAATTCCAGAAGACCTGGGACAACCAAACTGTCCTGAAACACATCAAGGAAAGCTTTGGTGAACGCATTCCAGAGGATGTTAGGTAAAATACTGTTGTTTATTGTTACTGTGTATTCATGTAATGACTTGTACTTATAGATAATATACCAAAGTAAATAAGTTTAAAATATTATTCATCATTATTTTTATTTATTTTTTTTTTTTATTTTTTTATTTTTTTTGCCTGTCCCGTTTGGCTCTTTTGCCATCAGAATTATTGTCTAAAGGCGAAGAAAGATGCCCAACGGATTTTCTTTACCAAATTGACCATCCCAGCTTTGCCGTAATGGTCCATTTGATTCACCTTTTATTCTTTATTTTATTTTCACTTGCTGAATACGGGACAGACTTGACTGGGGGAAAGAAAAGGGAGAAAGAAAGAGGGAAAGAAAAACAGTTGAGAAGAGGGACGGGGGAGAAGGGCAAAAAACAGAATAAGCAAAAAAAAAAAAAAAAAAAAAGAAAAAAAAAATACATGTATCGATCACCTGGATCACCTGTTGAGAAAGAAAAAAGAAAACAAGCAGAAGAAAACGAGAGTAATACAATAAACAACATCACAATGATATATGGGAATATGACAGTAAATACTAAATATTAAACATTATTGTGCAGCACGTAAGATCGACAGCACAGTGTGCATTGAGGTAGGAGCCAAAAAGGGTGTAGTTTGTGTGTGTGATCACCCGTGTGTACACCTGTGAGCATGGACGCGCTTGTTTTCTTAAAAGGTTCCCTCATGTAATGATCTGCTAGAGGGTGTGGGGGGCCACTGCCCCGTCCTCCAGGGCATGAAGCAGGTATGGAGGAGATCAAAACTCCAGACATCCAGAGGCCCCCAGAACACAAGAGACCAAGGAAGACCAACAGAGGGGCAGCCGTGCCACTGTCCCAGAAAGAGCTGAGGAGAGTCCCAGATGAGGGGTCACCCAGCAGCCACGGAGCAGAAGCCAGGGGGGGTTGCAGCGACGTGCCCGTGAGCTCCGCCGGCAGCCAGCTGTGCCTGAGTGACCGAGCCCCAGGCCGAGAGGCCGGGGGCACCCCACCTCCGAAGTGGCCCAAGCGAGCCCCAGGCTCCAGGCCCCGATAAGCAGCCGCCAAGGAGTGAGCCGGTGTGCACCCGGACGCCCACCCCCGGACACAAAGAACCACCAACGCACCGATGTCTGAGGGAGTCCGCCCCCGGCAGGGGAAGTGGTGGGGGGAGATAGGCCTCCAAACCTTGGAGGGCCTGAGCTGTCCTCAGAGAGGTGGCGTCTGATACCCAACCTGACATATGGACACAGACATACAGGCACACACAGATACAAACATCCATTCCCACCCTCATGCTCTCATATGCACTTACTCCACACTTAACCAACGTGGAGACAGACATAAAGAGACGCTGTACACACAATCACACTCCCCAAGCGTACTCTACAAACCGGGTCTAGGTACCCTTGCCCCTGGAGGGGGGAACTGCACCCAGACCCAGGTTGTGTTACCCTTTTTCCCTGCGGTGGGGAGAAGCAGACCGCCCCGACTCCGCAGCAGCAGGGAGGCCCCACATTCCGGACCCCAGTCGGACGGCCAACTCCTCCTCCTAGCCCCCCTGCTCCAGCAGACCGCAGAGAACGAGGGTGAGAGAAGACTCCTAACCTCCCTCCACCCGCTCATTGTAGTGTTGATGTATGTGTGTTCTAAGGTGCATTTAAAACCCAGGAGGGCATGGAGCTACCTGCCAGAGAGCAGCAGGTAAGCGCATAGTCCCTCCTGCTAGCCCTCAATGTCTACGTGTATTTAAAATTGAGAGGTGGGCAACGACGCCAGGGGTGAGGTGTACACCCTGATGGTAATTGAGATTCCGTGTAGCGTGCCCACCCCCAAGATCCTATATGTATGTGTAATGAGAGTGTGAGTAATGTGAATGTCTAAGTTGCGGGATAAAATTGAGGCAGAGGCAGCCAGAAGGGGACAGAGGGGGGGGTTACCCCCTCTGCACCCTGGTGACACACCCCCACTCCAAGGCCCTGCATGTGTGGGTGGTTGTGGTGGAGCGGGAAGAGGGAGGCAGCTGGAGATGGGGAGGGAAGGAAGGGAGGGGCAATTGACCCCTCCCTGGGGCCAGCTCCCCCGCTGACCCCAGTAGGCACCCCCATACTCCGCGACCCGCCAGGGAAGGGGGGCCCAGGCCCATCCGAACCGGGGCCCAGTGCAGCGGCGCCGCCCGGCCCCACAGAGCCCGGGGCAGTCCACCCAACCCCACCACAGAGAAAACTGCACCCACCCCATCATCCACTCATCTTCCAGACTACATAAGACAATAGACGCCCAGGCTGAGATCTTCCTCCACCTCTCCTGTATCTCCCCCTCTTGCAGAGAGAGTTCCTGAGAGAGGAAAGCTCCTGCAAGATGTGACAACCCCCCCACCAGTTGAAGAGCCCCCCAGGTGGCTCGGCGCACCGGCGGCACCCCGCGCCAGTGGCGGGCCCCCATATACCCACCGGCCCACAACCCCGGCAACACACCAACCAGGACCCAGGCCCCCGAGGCCCGGCCAGGGCCCCAGGCCAGAGCCGGAGCGCCCCCAGAACCTCACGCCTGTCCCGGACCCACCCAGGGGCAGCCAGGCTACCAGGTCAGTAACCCCCGTCCGTCAGCACAGACCCTCCCCTAGCCCCGCTGCACGTAGCTACGAGGAAACTGTCACCAAAGAGCCAACAGAGCCCCTAATTGGCCATGACCGCTACCCCGGGTTGAGCCCCCCAAGGAAGATGCTCCCGAGGAACCCCCCGACGCCCTAAGCCTGACCCTACCCCCACACCAATCACAACAGTGAAGGCGAGACCAAAATATGACCCCCCACCCCCACTAGGTGATGGAGCTGATCAGAGGAGCCCAGAGCGATTGATCTGATGTGGTGGCAGAGGCTGTATCAAGACTAATGTAATCTAATAGATAATTTCTATATTGGTTAGAATTAAGATTGTTTTTATTTTTCCAGTTCATGAGGACTGTTTTCTTGGCTATGCATAGGGCAGTGAAAACCATATGGGCTATATTCTTTTCTGAAGTGACATTATCTAAGCTGCCCAACAAACACACTAAGGGGGAAGTTGGAATGTTACATTTCAGACACTTTGATAAGTCTTCACATATCTCGCGCCAAAACTTCTGAACTGGTGGACAGAACCAAAGAGCATGGATATAATTGTCCGGTGAATTGGTTTGGCAGTGTGAGCAGTTGTTGGTAGATGCAAAGCCCATCTTGAACATCCGATGACCTGTATAGTGCACTCTATGTAGTATTTTGTATTGAATTAATTGAAGACTGGGATTTTTGATTAGATGAAAGGTTTTTAAGCAAATCTGAGACCAGAAGTTTTGGTCTAAGTTAACTGATAAATCCGCTTCCCATTTTGCAATAGGAAGTGATATTGATTCATCTATTTTAGAAAGCATTCTGTATATTTTGGATAGTAATTTGGGGGTTTTAAGAGTAAAAAATTGAACCACACTTGGTGGTGTTTGTAGTTCAACTTGACCCGGTTTAAATTTCTTTTTTATTATGGATTTAATTTGTTGATATTCTAAAAATCTTTTCTTGTTGATCCCATATTGTGTAACTAGTCTGTCAAATGAAATAAATTCTGTTCCTTCTAGTATATGTTCTACATATTTGATTCCTTTACCATTCCAATCTGAAAAGTTTATCATATTATTGTTTTGTAATATGTCAGGGTTGTTCCAGATAGGTGTACGTTTGCATGGGATTAATGAAGACTCTGTCAACTTCAGAAACTCCCACCATGCTGTCAGAGAAGAGCTGATGTTGATGCTTTTGAAGCATTCATGTCGTTGGATGTTTAAGCTGATAAATGGTAGATCTGAAATCTCTAGATTATTGCAAAGTGCTTGTTCTACATCTAGCCAAGGTTCATCTAAAAGGGTATGTTTTAGCCATCCTGAGATAAACTGAAGCCTGTTGGCTAAGAAGTAGTGCTGAAAGTTAGGTAGTTCTAATCCTCCTTTATCCTTGGTCTTTTGTAGTGTTTTTAAGCTTATACGTGGGGGCTTATTTTTCCAAAGGAATTTGGACATATATGAATCTAGAGATCTGAACCAATCTTGCGGCGGTTTAGTTGGGATCATTGAGAATAAATAATTTATTTTTGGTAATACCATCATTTTTATAGCAGCAACCCTTCCCATGAGTGATATGGGTAGACATTTCCATCTAGCCAGATCACCTTCTAC
This sequence comes from Neolamprologus brichardi, assembly GCF_056152115.1. Lineage (NCBI taxonomy): Eukaryota > Metazoa > Chordata > Actinopteri > Cichliformes > Cichlidae > Neolamprologus > Neolamprologus brichardi. The sequence goes on along the minus strand of NC_142104.1, from coordinate 41,470,484 downwards.
TTTCTTTAAAAGTGGGGTATGGTTTAATTTAGTTAGATCTGCAAGCTTGGGAGAAATATTAATACCTAAATATTTTATATTTCCCGATTGCAGTGGAGTAGAAGAGGAATTATGGAAGCAGCAATTAATAGGAAGGACTGTAGATTTTGACCAGTTAATTGAGTAATCTGATATTCTTGCAAAAGAGTTTATCAATTCAATCACCCCAGAGATATTGGTTTGTGAATTTTGGAGAAAGAGTAACACATCATCAGCATAAAGGCTGATTTTATGTTCCACGTTCTTGCATTTTATGCCCTTAATTGCTGAATTCTGTCTAATTGCTGCTGCTAGTGGTTCGATAAAAATTGCAAACAGTGAAGGGGAGAGTGGGCATCCCTGCCTGGTGCCCCTCAGGAGACATAAGCTGGAGGATGTCTGGTCATTTGTTCTGACACAAGCTGTTGGGGAATTATATAATATTTTTAACCAGTTGATGAAAGAAGATCCAAAACCAAATTTGTGTAAAGTTGCAAATAGAAATTTCCAGTTAACTCTGTCAAACGCTTTTTCTGCATCTAAGGAAAATATTGTAGTTTCAAGGTTTTTACTGTATGAGTAGTCTATCAAATTAAGTAATCTACGTGTATTTGTTGATGAGTGCCTACCTTTTATGAAACCAGTTTGGTCAGGATGAATTAAGAGGGGGGTTATTTTCTCTAGTCTCTTCGAGAGAGCTTTGCAGATTATTTTGAGGTCTACATTAATAAGGGATATTGGACGATAGCTTGAGGGATATACAGGGTCTTTGCCTGGTTTTAGCAGGTGATTAATGTTTGCAGAATTCATATTTGATGGAAGTCTGCCCTTTTCTTTGATTTCTAACAACGTTCTGTAAAAAACTGGTGCTAGAATCGTCCAGAATTCTTTGTAGAATTCTGCAGGAAAGCCGTCTGGACCTGGAGCCTTATTATTGGACATACTTATCAGGGCTTCCTGGAGTTCACCTGATGTCAGTGGCGAATCCAGTGCCATTGCTTGAGCTTCTAATAATTTTGGGAGAGTTATGTTGTCTAAAAATTGATCAATTTCCTTTTTAGATGGGTTTATTTGTGGTGAATACAACGTTTTATAGAAATCCCTGAAAATGTTGTTTATTTGTTTCGGTTCATATATTGTGTTCCCAGATGAATCTTGAACAGCACATATAGTTGTTTTTTCTTTATTTATTTTTAGCTGGTTTGCTAGAAATTGACCGGATTTATTACTATGTTCATAATTTTGTAAGCGTAGTCTTTGTACTAAGAATTTTGTTTTTCTATCAATTATCTCATTTAATTCTAGTTTTGTTTTGCGTATTTTGTTCAATGTTTCCTGATCTTGGTGGGACGCGTAGGCTTCTTCTAGTGATTTGATGTTTTTTTCCAATTCCTGAATATTTTTGTTTTCTTTTTTCTTTTTATGTGATGAGAAAGAAATTATTTTACCTCTCATCACAGCTTTCCCTGCTTCCCATAAAACAGAAGCTGATGTTCCGGGAGTGTCATTAAAGTCTAAATATGAAGTCCACTCTTTTTTAAAATATTTAATAAAGTCTTCATCTTTAAGCAGTGATGTATTAAATCTCCAGTTTTTACTTGGCATAGTATTATTCTTGTGCATTAGTGTTAAAGATACAGGAGCATGATCGCTGACAGCTATAGGGTGAATCTCAGTGTCTGAAATGTCACTCAGCAGTGAGCTGCTGACCAAAAAATAATCTAGACGAGAGTAGGAGTGATGAACATGTGAAAAAAAAGTATATTCCTTACTGGTGGGGTGAAGGGAGCGCCTTATTATTCATCATTATAAAAACATATGGACTATACCAGTAGAATTTAAAAGTCATAAAAGCATACACACAAACAAAACAGTATATAATAAAATATTTAACTAATATTTAAAATATTTAACTAATTAGCAATTGCTGTTGTCCCTATTTATTTTTTGTAGCCTCGAGTTTCTAATGCAGTGGTTCTTAACCTTGTTGGAGGTACCGAACCCCACCAGTTTCATATGCACAGTCACTGAACCCCTCTTTAGTGAAAAATAAAATATGATGTTTTTCAAATTCAAGACATAGATATGTTTTTTACTGGTGCACAAAATGAGCCGTGCATGTCACGGCGGAGGCTCTGCTGAACCCCTGAGATCGACTCACTGAACCCCTAGGGTTCGATCGAACCCAGGTTAAGAACCACTGTTCTAATGGCTTGTGGCAATAAGCTGGTGTCTCCAAAGCTCCAAGATGGTCAGGAGCTGAATTCAATTCAATTCAATTCAATTTTATTTATATAGCGCCAAATCACAACAAATGTCGCCTCAAGGCGCTTCATAGATACAGAGAAAAACCCAACAATCATATGACCCCCTATGAGCAAGCACTTTGGCGACAGTGGGAAGGAAAAACTCCCTTTTAACAGGAAGAAACCTCCGGCAGAACCAGGCTCAGGGAGGGGCGGGGCCATCTGCTGTGATTGGTTGGGGTGAGGGAAGGAAGACAGGATAAAGACATGCTGTGGAAGAGAGACAGAATGGGATGCTGATCCTAAAGCAGGGGTCACTAACAGGCGGAACGGGGTCAGAGTCCGGACCCAGTTTCCATCCTATATGGACCCGGACCTATAGTTAACAAAATATTAAATTATATTTAGTTTTGACGGGGCGATTCAATTTTAAGCGGTAACATTACATTGTATTAGACCAGGTAACATACAAACCAATTGTGTGTGAGTTAAGCCACCCACGTGACACTACTTAGCCAATCACATCTGCGCATTCAAGGCGATCGCAACGCTGAGTGCAGACACAGACAGACAGAGGAAAGAGACGGTGAGAGGCGAATGACAAGCGAGACGATTAACGATACAGTGAGACAAGACGTGAGTGGGAGTCACAAGAGGTAAAACAACTATGGCGCTTTCAAAAAAGAGAAAAGTAGACACCGAAAATAGAACTTTCAAGACTGAATGGACGGACGCATATATGTTCATTCTTAGCAGCAAACCAGTGTGTCTCATATGTTCAGAAACCGTGGCACTGATTAAAAGTGGCAATGTCAAACGCCACTATGAGACAAAGCACAAAGCTTTTGAACAATCATACCCACCCAAGTCTGAACTCAGGCCCCAGAAAATTAGCAGTCTCAGAGCCCAATATGATCAATCCACAAGGATCTTAACCAGTTCTTTCACCGCCCAACAACGTGCTCATGAATGTTCAGAGTTGCTTGGATTTTTAGGTCAACACAAAAAGCCCCTTGCAGATGCAGGTGTTGTCAAAGAGTGCATGAGTGCAGTAGCAGAAACATTACTTGAGGGTAAACAAAAAGAAGAGCTTTGTGACCAAATAAAGCAAATACCTATGTCAGCATCAACAGCCACAAAGAGAAGTGAAATATTAGCTCAGGATGTGCTATCCCAGCTGGAAGAAGCTATTCATAAGACACCATGTGTAGGCTTGGCTGTAGATGAGTCCACTGATGTGTCTGACAATGCTCAGCTGTTAGTTTATGTAAGGTTCTTCAACAATGATAAGAAAGAGTTCTGTGAAGACCTGCTAGGTGTAACTTCCCTTCACAGCACTACAAGAGGAGAGGATATTTACCTGGCCATTAAGGAAATGTTAACAAAGCGAGGAATAGAGCCAAACCAAGGGGTTTCAGTAACCACAGATGGAGCCCCTGCTATGATGGGGAGAGAGAAGGGAGCTGTAGCAAGAATAAAAGAGGACAATCCCGAGCTAATCTCTTACCATCGCATTATTCATCAGTCTGTCTTGTGCTCCACCCTGTCAGATGAGTATGCTGAGGTGATGAAAACAATGATGAAAATGATCAATTTTCTCAGGGCATCTTCTTCTTGTCAGCATCGCATGCTCAGGGAATTTCTCAGAGAAGTTGATGCACTCGCTGATGATCTTCTGCTTCACAACAATGTGAGATGGCTTAGCAAAGGCAGGGCATTGGAGCGATTTTGGTCCATCAGAAGTGAAGAGAAGCTTTCTTGGAAGAGCTGGAAAGTCAAAAAGCAACAAACTTTTCTCTCTTTGTGACATTACCAACAAGTTTGATGTGTCACATGGCCCTCTTCCTATTGAAAAAACAAAAGTTGTATTCAAGATGGCCGACTTCTGAATGGCCACCATGGTCACCACCCGTCTTGAGGAGTTTGCCCCCTCACATATACTAATGTGCCACAAACAGGACTTTAATATCACCAACCATTCCCATGTTATTACGGTGTATCCATATAAATGGCCCACCCTGTAGTTTCATAAATTCTCAATGATGGCTGCATGAATCTATTCCAAAGACTTAATGTAAATAACTTAGAGATATTTGACCACGTAAACTAAGTTAAATAGTAAATAAGAAAAAATGAGTGTTTTTTAATTTTGCATTTGTTTATAATTGCATGTATTAAGGCCACACTTGAAATTGCTGGTAGGCTTCAGTCACCTTCCTGAAGAGATTTCATAATAAATGCATGTATAGAGATTTACTGACAGTAATGCAACATTTATATGTCAACAATGAGATTTGATGGTGGTTTTTTAACAGTATTTAATGTCGGTTCTTCATTAAATCAAGCATTTTTAGTGTCTAGATCAATGTATGACGCAGCTGCTGTCCTCCTGGATAACATCAGCCAAACATCACCAGGAGTCACATCTTTTCTTCTTGTTCTCATATCTACCAACTTATAGATGATTGGCCGGAGGCCCATGTCTAATTAAAAGCTACATTTCAAACTTTAAAAAGGCCATGTCTGCCAAAAGTTAGATGGATGACGCATATTGTTACTTAGTAGCCTGAAGGTTGGATGACTCACTCACAGGCGCTGTAGTGTTTATTAATTTGTTTGCTGCTATGTTAAGAGTCTCATAGTTTAAATGCATATTTATGTAAATTCACTGCTATCAAGACTGTCACTATTTGCACAAGAGATAGAGACAAAGTCTTAATTGAATATATTAACACGTGGAAACACCTAATGCACCTGCTTTAGGCTTCTTATTACCAGTCAGTCATGGGTTGCATACCACCGATGCTCACTATGTGCATCTTTTTGTAACAGCATCTGTCTCTCTTAAATGGTTTCATGAGCATGACATCTGCAGAAGTGATGTGATGGTGTTTAAACAACCAAGAACCGAGGCTATTTGAGAACAACGGTGGCCCTACCCAGTTTTACTAAGCAATGTTTATAATGAGATGTGCAGCTAGTGTATATTATATTAATCTCAGTAATTTTAAATTGTACATGTTTTTAAATGAAATGCTGGTGTGAAGTTTTCTGATTTACAAAAAACAGATAAAAAGTAATTTTAAAATGAATAAGCATCGTTTTAGGGTCATACAGTGGGACTGTTACACTGTGCTGTTTAATAAATATTACTTCTTTCAATTTGGGAATCAGTGACAGCTGACAGAGGAGCAGACTGCTGGCTTTGGATGAGAAAATGTGTCATGCTGTTAAGCTTACAGTTGCAGCCACATTTCTATAGCCCCATGGAGTATTTTCAGTGTTTGGTATAAGACAGGGTAGGATTTACAGATAAGGAGACTTAATGAGTGCCCTTGATTTGTGCAGCAGGCAAATACCACATGATTGTTCATTTTGTAATTGTTTTTTTTATTTTCTGTAGTCTTTACAATAGACTTTGCATAAAATCTGCATGTAGCAACAATTTTGGGGTACACTGTGGAGCCACAGTGCCAATACACCTGCACGAGCGCTGTCATACGTATGGCCGTGGTCCTGACAACTTGTTGAAGTTTAAACCCACATCTGAATGGTGATTTATGACACTTTGAATTTAGCATCATTTCAAAACTGCTAACGTAGAAGAATTTAAACAGTAATCTCTTTGGTTTATAGAGAATAATCTGAGAAAGAGGAGAATGCTTTCAAAAAGTGTTAATCATTTATTTTCATCAATCAACAAAATGCAGTGAATGAACAAAAGAGAAACCTAAACCAAATCAATATTTGGTGTAACCACCCTTTGCCTTCTTCTAGGTCCACTTGCACACAGTTTTTGAAGGAAATCGCCTGGTAGGTTGTTCCAAACATCTCTGAGAACTAAGCACAGATCTTCTGTGGATGCAGCTTCCTCACATCCTTCTGTCTCTTCATGTAATCCCAGACACACTCCATGATGCTGACATCAGGGCTCTGTGGGGGCCGTACCATCACTTCCAGTACTTCTTCTTCTTCTTTACACTGAAGATAGTTCTTAATGACGCTGGCTGGGTGTTTGGGGTTGTTGTCCAGACTACATTTGGGGCCAATAAACTAAAATCATTTATATTTTTGAAAGCGTTCTTTGTTTACAGCATTTTTCACACCTGCCTAAAACTTTTGTACAGTACTGTATCTCTCTCTATCTCTCTCTCTCTACACACACACACACACACACACACACACACACACACACACACACACACACACACATATATATATATATATATATATATATATATGTAGAGAGAGAGAGGCACATTGTGCTATTTCTTATGAATGATGCACGTTGTTCAAAAACCCATGACAAAGGTTTAAATCTAAAATAACAAAACAATAAATCATCGATCCATTTTCTACTGTTTATCTATTCAATTCAATTCAATTTTATTTATATAGCGCCAAATCACAACAAAAGTCGCCTCAAGGCGCTTCATAGATACAGAGAAAAACCCAACAATCATATGACCCCCTATGAGCAGCACTTTGGCGACAGTGGGAAGGAAAAACTCCCTTTTAACAGGAAGTAACCTCCAGCAGAACCAGGCTCAGGGAGGGGCGGGGCCATCTGCTGCAACCGGTTGGGGTGAGAGAAGGAAGACAGGATAAAGACATGCTGTGGAAGAGAGACAGAGGTTAATAACAGATATGATTCAATGCAGAGAGGTCTGTTAACACATAGTGAGTGAGAAAAGTGAGTGGAAAGGAAAAACTCAATGCATCATGACATATCTGAAGTCGGGTTGCGGGGCAGTCACCTACTCCACTACTCTTATACAGGGAAACATCGAGGTGTTCCCAGGCCAGCCAAGAGACATGAATTCCAGGAGGGGAGTACCTCTACTGCCTACTACCTCTACTCCGGGGGAGTAGCACCTCTACTGTGAGCCCCTCCCTCTCTGAGGGAAAGCCTAACTTCCCTTTGGAGAAAGCTTATATCCACATTCTTTCACCTTTAAACAAACTAACAACAATAGTGTAAACAAAAAGATCAGGCCTAGAATCTATCCCATGGCAGAGGTGGGGTACACCTGGACAGGTTGCCAGTCTCTTGCAGGGCTAACACAGAGAGACAGAAAACCAGTCACACTCACATTCACAGCTGTGGGAAATTTAGAATCACCACTAACTTCACTCCACTAGCTGTATGTCTTTGGACTGTGGGAAGAAGCTGGAGTACTCAGAGAGAACAAACATGGGGAGAAATTTCAGTTACAAATTACAAGACAAAACGAATATATAACTAATGTATCGATCATGAATTCAGTGAGATCAGTGTTCTTCTCCGTCACTCCTGATTGTTCTGTCACGATCACCATATGCCAAAATATTTTCCTACTCAGGGCTTTTTCTCCTCACAGATGCAGGGATGTAGGGATGTATCTCTATATCGCTCTGTATGAGCTTCTCACTCACACACTGTCACACATTCACACACACTCTAACCTCAAGTGTTTGATGAACTGTACGATTAAAGGTTAATGGATTTTTACAGCTGTGAGAGTTAGCCGTAATTGTGTCCTAATTAGAGTTGATTCAGCTTTGCTCCTTCAGTGCCTCTCTCGACAATTAGCCTCTCACTTCCCCTGCAGAGCGGCTCTTTTCTCCAGGACCAGAAATTAGGGCGGCTGGAGCCACGTTAGGGCCACGTCAGGCCCTAGCGGGGAGAGTATCTCTTCTCCCTAACAGGACCTGAGCGTCCTGACTGTCCTGTCGAGTCACGCAGCTAGATTTATTAATGCACTCCGTAACTGAAGGGATCAAAGGCTGACAAAAGAAACTCTGACCACGACTTGATAAAAGAGGATAACTAGCAGGGTTAACTTGGTTTACGTTGTAAGACCAAGCCTACGTGCATACTAAACCACCTTCAAGTATTATTTCAGGTGAAAACAAACTTCAGAATCTGTAGTAACACACCTGTTATTGCATGCCAGGTGAGGAAGGTGTGTGTGGTGACGGTGGTGTTGCACTTTGCTGTCTTGAAAGAAAAATGATCTCTTGTGCAAACAGAGGTCTTTCCTCTTACTCAGAAATGTCCCTAAAATAAAGGAATACATCACCTGGGAAACATGCATTATAGTTATCTGTTACATAGAAAATTAAATACATACAACCAAAATGTCCATCCTCAGGACTTCCACTAACAGGAGAAACTCTTCAAGTCAAGAGGAGACATTAATAAGCTGTACCAAAATCAAATGATTTTATTTTCATTGGCATCTGCAGCTCAACTGATGTCTCTGTTCTTCTGAAACTGGGGCCAGAGGCAATCCTTCTCTGTCTCTATCTTTTTGCATCTTAATCCCCACATTTCTCTGACTGTGTAAGATTGATAAGATGTTTAAAAACAGCATTTTTAAAAAAAATTCAGACCCCAAATCCTCCAAACTGTATTTAAACCCAGATAAATACCCAATCCCAATCACTGTGCATGTTGTTTTTTAATGCCTGTCAATCAGATCCTCTTTATTCCCCTTCCAGCATTAGGAATGCAGCATTATCCTCTGCTATATATTGACATTTCTTAACTGCATCAGATTAATTCAACAGATGCTACTGATATTACAGATAATCTATTTCAATATCTCATCCTGTGGTTGCTAGTATTTTTAAAACGCTACCAGCCAAACTAATGCATAAGGTCATAAAATAGAGTTCAAGAGGCTGAAGTTATTTATTAATAACAATTATTATTATTAATGATCAATTGCTAAATATTTCTAGTTGTGTTACCACTAGTGCTGTCAGCTTTAATCTTGTTAAAATGGCCTTAACGCCATTTTAACAAGATTAAGCGGCAAATCTCCGTTAGCGAGTTAGACAGTATATCACTGGACCATACTGGTAAACCTTTACTACAAATTGGAATACAGCTGTCCATTTTCTAAATCACATTGGGTTCCTGTTCATTTCTGTATGGTATGAAAACAAGCTTACAAACATGTTAAACCTGAAATGACATTTAATGTTGTTTGAACACAAAAAAAGTTACATAATCGTACTATTGTTATGACTCGATATGTACTTCACTTGGTGGCCAAAAGATTTTAAGTCTCTAGAAATGAATTTTTATACCAAGGCGCTGGTAAACTGCCTTATTTGAAAAATTATCAGGTGTCTAAAATGTCATCATGGTATTACATAACGTGGAAAAAATGGCTGCTGGGGCCCTTTAAATGACAGTAATTGTGATGATCTTAATTCCTATTCTGTAGTTTGGGACTGCGAGGCGGCTGCCATCTTTTGCTGCTTCACGTGTTACCTCCAACATCTAAGGGAAGGACGTCTTCAAGGATTAGCACATCAGATGCTGCTCACCACCTAATGAAATTCATCAAGGTATGCTTTTTAGAATTGTGTATTTCTCTTTTGATGAGAACAGATGCAAATTATCAAGGGCTGATATTTTAAGATGGCAAGGTGACGCAACCTGCAGCAGATGTATCTATCCCAGACAGGCTTGGTGTTGCAGGACGGACATGTCATTGTTTCTATTAAAACTAAATGTACACATCCATCCATCCATCCATCCATCTTCATCCGCTTTATCCGTGGCCGGGTCGCGGGGGCAGCAGCCTAAGCAAAGAGGCCCAGACCTCCCTCTCCCCAGCCACCTCCTCCAGCTCATCCGGGGGAACACCAAGGCGTTCCCAGGCCAGCCGAGAGATATAATCTCTCCAGCGTGTCCTGGGTCTGCCCCGGGGCCTCCTCCCGGTGGGACATGCCTGGAACACCTCACCCAGGAGGCGCCCAGGGGGCATCCTTACCAGATGCCCAAACCACCTCAGCTGGCTCCTTTCGATGTGGAGAAGCAGCGGCTCTACTCTGAGCCCCTCCCGGATGGCCGAACTTCTCACCCTATCTCTAAGGGAGATGCCAGCCACCCTTCGGAGGAAGCTCATTTCCGCCGCTTGTATCCGCGATCTCGTCCTTTCGGTCACTACCCACAGCTCGTGGCCATAGGTGAGGGTAGGGACGTAGATCGACCGGTAAATTGAGAGCTTCGCTTTTACACTCAGCTCCCTCTTCACCACGACGGACCGGTGCAGCGTCTGCATTACTGCAGCTGCAGCCCCAATCCGTCTGTCGATCTCCGGCTCCCTTCTCCCATCACTCGCGAACAAGACCCCGAGATACTTGAACTCCTCCACTTGGGGCAGGACCTCATCCCCGACCCGGAGTGGGCACTCCACCCTTTTCCGGCTGAGAACCATGGCCTCAGATTTGGAGGTGCTGATCCTCATTCCCGCTGCTTCACACTCGGCTGCGAACCGCTCCAGTGCGAGCTGGAGGCCCTCACCCGATGAAGCCAACAGAACCACATCATCCGCAAAAATCAGAGATGAGATCCTGAAGCCACCAAAGCGAAAGCCCTCCGCCACTTGGCTGCGCCTAGAAATCCTGTCCATAAAAATTATGAACAGAACCGGTGACAAAGGGCAGCCCTGGCGGAGCCCATCACCCACCGGGAACGAGTCCGACTTATTGCCGGCAATGCGAACCAAGCTCTTGCAACGGTTGTATAGGGATCGAATGGCCCGTAGCAATGGGCCAGACACCCCATACTCCCGCAACACCTCCCACAGGACACCCCGAGGGACACGGTCGAATGCCTTCTCCAAGTCCACAAAACACATGTAGACTGGTTGGGCAAACTCCCATGCCCCCTCAAGTATCCTCGAGAGGATGAAGAGCTGGTCCAGTGTTCCGCGACCAGGACGAAAACCGCATTGTTCCTCCTGCATCAGAGGTTCGACTAGCGGACGAACTCTCCTTTCCAGCACCCTGGCATAGACTTTCCCGGGGAGGCTGAGGAGTGTGATCCCCCTGTAGTTGGAACACACCCTCCGGTCCCCCTTCTTACAGATGGGGACCACCACCCCGGTCTGCCAATCCACGGGTACTGCCCCTGATCTCCACGCAACATTGCAGAGGCGTGTCAGCCAGGACAGCCCTACAACGTCCAGAGCCTTCAGGAACTCGGGGCGGACCTCATCAACACCAGGGGCTCTGCCACCAAGGAGTTGTTTAACTGCCTCAGTGACCTCGCCCCCAGAAATTGGCGGGTCATTCCCCTCATCCCCAGACTCTGCTTCCTCCTTGGAAGACGCGTCAGTGGGATTAAGGAGGTCCTCGAAGTATTCCTTCCACCGCCTGACAATTTTCTCAGTCGACGTCAGCAGCGCTCCGCCAGCACTATACACAGTGCAGGTAGAGCACCGCTTTCCCCTCCTGAGACGCCTGACGGTTTGCCAGAACCTCTTCGAGGCAGTCCGAAAGTCTTTTTCCATGGCCTCTCCGAACTCCTCCCACACCCGAGTTTTTGCTTCAGCCACTGCCCGAGCCGCATTCCGCTTGGCCTGTCGATACCTGTCGGCTGCCTCCGGAGTCCCACAGGCTAACCAAGCCCGATAGGACTCCTTCTTCAGCCTGGTGGCTCCCTTCACCTCTGGTGTCCACCATTTGGTTCGGGGATTACCACCACGGCAGGCACCAACCACCTTGCGGCCGCAGCTCAATGCAGCAGCTTCGGCAATGGAGGCGCTGAACATGGTCCATTCGGACTCAATGTCCCCCGCCTCCCTCGGAATGCTGTTGAAGCTCTGCCGGAGGTGTGCGTTGAAGATCTCGCGGACTGGGGCCTCTGCTAGTCGTTCCCAGCACACCCTCACTACGCGTTTAGGTGCACCAGGTCTGTCCAGCGTCCTCCCCCGCCACCTGATCCAACTCACCACCAGGTGGTGATCAGTTGACAGCTCAGCCCCTCTCTTTACCCGAGTGTCCAGAACATATGGTCGCAGGTCTGGTGATACGATTACAAAATCGATCATCGACCTACGGCCTAGAGCGTCCTGGTGCCACGTGCACTTATGGACACTCTTATGTTCGAACAAGGTGTTCGTTATGGCCAAACTGTGATTAGCACAGAAGTCCAATAACAAAGCACCGCTCGGGTTCAGATCAGGGAGGCCGTTCCTCCCAATCACGCCCCTCCAGGTCTCGCTGTCGTTACCCACGTGAGCATTGAAGTCTCCCAGCAGGACAACAGAGTCTCCAGGTGGAGCACCTTCCAGCACCCCCCCCAGGGACTCTAAGAAGGCTGGGTACTCCGAACTGCCACTCGGCGCATAAGCGCAGATGACAGTCAGGACCCGTTCCCCGACCCTAAGGCGCAGGGAACAAACCCTCTTGTCCACCGGGAAAAACCCCAACGTACCGGCAGCAAGCCGAGGGGATATTAGAATACCCACCCCAGCCCGCCGCCTCTCACCAGGGGCAACTCCAGACTGAGACAGAGTCCAGCCCCTCTCCAGGAGACTGGTTCCAGAGCCCAAGCCGTGCGTAGAGGTGAGCCCGACTATATCTAGCCGGTACCTCTCAACCTCACGCACTAACTCAGGCTCCTTCCCCACCAGAGAGGTGACATTCCATGTCCCTATTGCCAGTCTTGGCAGCCGGGGGTCAGTCCGCCAGGGCCTCCGCTCCTGGCCGCCACCCGGCACACAATGCACCCGACCCCTATGGCGCCTCCTGCGGGTGGTGGGCCTGCGGGAGGATGGGCCCATGTCTCCTCTTCGGGCTGTGCCCGGCTGGGCCCCATGGACTAAGGCCCGGCCACCAGACGCTCGCCCTCGGGCACCCTCCCCGGGCCTGGCTCCAGGGCGGGGCCCCGGTAACCCTATCCCGGGCAGGGTAAACTGTTCCCTCTGTGTTTTTTTCATAGGGGTCTTCTGAATCGCTCTTTGTCTGGTCCCTCACCCAGGACCAATTTGCCATGGGAGACCCTACCAGGGGGCAAAAGCCCCCAGACAACATAGCCCCTGGGATCCCTGGGACACACAAACCCCTCCACCACGATAAGGTTGCGATTCACGGAGGAGAATCGCAACCTTATCGTGGTTGTACACATTGAAACAAAAATAATTGTGCGCGCGGAGTGAAACATTTTAATATTGTCATAATTTCTCATAAATCATAAATGCCTCAACATCAGATTATCAATTTTGTTGAATGTGAATCACTTGGTTTCTTTCTCTCCCTCAGGTGGGAGGTAGCACGGAGGCTTTTCTTAAGGCTGGCCCCACTCAGCCATTCGTCCTGTGTGTTGGAGAAAGAAAGAACATCATCCAAAGTTTCTACATTGTCCTAGATCAAAAGGTCATTCCCTGTGTGACACAGATGGGAGATGCAGGTTTTGACAAGGAAAAACTTTCCAAGGCACATTTTTTATTTGCCGTGTCCTTTGATAAGGCATTGGACAACTTCTACACATTCATCCAGACCACCGTGTATGGCATTGAGTTTGGCAGCATGAAGGACAGTCCTCGGGTCAGTGAAACAAGAGGAAGTCTTCACTGTACAGTTTAAAGATATCCACTATTCAGCACTTTGACTGGAAATGTTCATGTGTTACATTTGCAAGATGCACCACACAAGTTGGTCTGTGTTATTTAGACATTTGAAGTTCCAGCATGGTTTGTACCCAGGAAGGTTTTTACGTTTGACCTGTGGAGAGTCTGGATGTTCATTTATCTTTCGCACGTACTCTGGTTACAAGCGGCACTTATTCCGAGCACATGGAGACTGTGTTCACTCTGAGGTCATCAACAATTTTGAGCCTGTACCTACCGATGGAACCTCTGTTTCACAGCCTGTAAATGTGGCTCATCCCATGACAATAACTACACAGGTTCCAGTTGAAAAAAGGCAAATACTGAACAAGTGCAGCTCTGTTATTGCTCAAGTACAATCATCAGGAGTTCCTGAAAGTACTGTGCAGTGTTGGAAGAACTGGTTAATGACATCCATGCACATGCAAAACAATCTGTTGTCAACTGATACATCAAGAGAAACCTTAGAAAAAGTTGAGGATTGATTTGATCAGCTTGAAAATCCATTTTCATGTCTTAACACAGAATCTAAAAGGGTAAGACATTTTGAGCAAAAATGGAAAATAGTTGAACCCATAGAGCATGTTCTTGGAGTGTGTTTTGATGTACGCAAAGATAGAACAACAGGGACATACAGGCAAGTTCCTGTCAATGATAAATTCATGTACGTTCCTATCATGGGATCCCTTTCATCTATGTTTCGAAACAGTGAACTTTGTAGCAGTTTCCAAAAAACAAAACTAAACATGGAGGGATTTTACAGAGATTTAAATGACGGCTCCTACTTCAAAAATCACCGTTTATTCTCACAACAAGAACATGCTCTCCAGATCCAGCTCTACTATGATGATTTTGAAACTGCTAATCCTTTAGGCTCAAAAAGGGAGTGCACAAACTTGGTTGTATTTATTTTGTTTTGAGAAATTTGCCACCAGAGTTAAATTCTGTGTTGATGAACATTCATCTTGTAGCCCTTTTTCATTCAGAAGACTTAAAAAAATATGGGTTTGATCCTATCCTAAAGCCACTTGTTGATGATCTAAAGATTTTAGAGACTGAAGGAATGCAAGTGCCCTTTTCAGCCACACCTGTGAGAGGTTCGCGTTTTCAGATTACAGGTGACAACTTTACATAGTATTTTTGGTTTTGTTGAATCATTTAGTGCAAACTATTGTTGTAGATTTTGTTTAACTGATAAGACAGAGTTGCAGTCAGTTTTTAGTGAAGATCATGTAGGCTTAACACTGCGTTCCAAAGAACTTCATTACAAACACTGTGGTGCCATTCAACAAAATCCTGATTTGGTCTCAACATTTGGTGTAAAAAGAAATCTTTGTCTACTCAATTCACTTCGGCTGTTCCATATTTCAGACAACTATGCTGTAGACATAATGCATGATCTACTAGAGGGAGTGGTGCAGTATGAGTTAAAGCTTGTGTTTCAGTACTTGATTAAGACCTCTTTGATATCCTTGAATTCACTGTCACAGAGAATTATAAGCTTTAACTATGGATATTTCAGAGAAGGAACAGGCCAGGTGGGCTAAAACTGGATGACAACAGCAAAGATCTTGGGCTTAATGCTGTGCAGTCATGGTGTCTATTGCGGAATAACCCATTGATTTTTGGAGATATCGTTTGCAGAAATGATGGCCATTGGAACTTGCTACTTTTGTTAGTTCAAATTGTGAACATTGTTTTTTCACCCATTATAACTCATGGCATGACTTGCTATTTGAAACATCTGATTGCCGATCATCACAAGGCTTTCAAATCTCTCTTTCCAGAACGGAATTTGATTCCAAAGCACCACCTAATGATCCATTACCCACGCTGCATTAGAAAAATCGGGCCACTCATACATATGTGGTGCATGAGATTTGAAGCAAAGCACAAGTTCTTCAAAAGAACTTCTTCTGTAAAGAACTTTAAAAATATCACAAAAACACTAGTGAAAAAACATCAGAATCAATTAGCCTTTCATTTTGAAAATTTTTATTTTAAAAGATTACAGTTTGGCCCCATTAATGAAGTCTTGGCCAGCAGCTTAAAAGGCAGTGAAGCACTGAATAAAATGTTTGACGTTTCTTCTGGTGTTTCTACAACTTCCTGGGTCAAAAGTTATGGTACAGAATATCAAGTTGGGATGTATGTTTGTTCTGGTGTTGAAAATGAGATAATTGTTAGAGATTTTTAAATGCTTATCTTCTAACTTGTAAGGTCTCAACAGTATATTTCAATGACCACTTAAATGCATTTGTTATTGAGGATGGATTAGATGTCTTTGGACTGATCTCTGTAGATGATCTGTGTCAGGGGTCGCGGAGTGGAGGCGAGGAAGAAGGAACCCAAACGCAGGACTCGCAGGTAGGTGAAGCTGGGTGATTTATTGTCGATGGAGTGAACACACAGAACAGAGGAAGGACATGGCTGGCTGGACGACTGACTGAATGAATGAAGGACGGACTGACTGACTGGCTGACCGAACACAGGCGGAAACAACAACATAACCTCAATGACACGACCAAGAACGAGTAGAAACAGAAGACTTAAATACACAGACTGATGAGGATGATAATGAGAGACCGGTGAGTACACAGCTGAACATAATCTGGCTAATGGCACGAGACGAGCTGACACAGGAACAAACAGGAAGTGAAAAAGGCAGTGGCAAAATAAACTGAACACGAACAAAAACTGAAAGCACTGGGTCGATGACCCAGGAACCCTGACAGTACCCCCCCCTCCAAAGGCCGGCACCCGACGGCCAAAAAGAAAGAAAAACCAGAAAAGGGCGGGCGGAGGGGGCCCAGGACGGAGGGACGGAGTCCAAAACAGAAACAGTTCAGGTGGGCGGCCGCGTGGCCGGCGGCCGAGACGAGACAGTTCAGGTGGGCGGCCGCGTGGCCGGCGGCCGAGACGAGACAGTTCAGGTGGGCGGCCGCGAGGAAGACGGCGGCGGCCGCTGAGCAGGTCCGGTGGGCGGCCGCGAGGAAGGCGGCGGCGGCCGCGAGGAAGGCGGCGGCGGCCGCTGAGCTGGTCCGGTGGGCGGCCACGAGGAAGGCGGCGGCGGCCGCTGAGCTGGTCCGGTGGGCGGCCGCGAGGAAGGCGGCGGCGGCCGCTGAGCAGGTCCGGTGGGCGGCCGCGCCGGCGATGACGTCCAGAGCGTGGCTGGGGCGACGGTGCGGCAGCCGCAGGACCAGGCGAAGCAGAGGCTGACGCCGGGGCCGAGGCTGGCCCAGGCGAAGCGGAAGCCGAAGCTGAGGCCTGACCAGGCGAAGCTGAAGCCGAGTCTGAGGCTGAGGCTGGACCAGGCGAAGCTGAAGCCGAGTCTGAGGCTGAGGCTGGACCAGGCGAAGCTGAAGCCGAGTCTGAGGCTGAGGCTGGACCAGGCGAAGCAGACGCCGAAGCTGAGGCTGAGTCTGGACCAGGCGAAGCTGAAGCCGAGTCTGAGGCTGAGGCTGGACCAGGCGAAGCTGAAGCCGAGTCTGAGGCTGAGGCTGGACCAGGCGAGGCAGACGCCGAGTCTGAGGCTGAGGCTGGACCAGGCGAAGCAGACGCCGAAGCTGAGGCTGAGTCTGGACCAGGCGAAGCAGACGCCGAAGATGAGGCTGAGTCTGGCCCAGGCGAAGCAGAAGCTGAGTCTGAGGCTGAGGCTGGACCAGGCGACGGCACGGGAGCCGGGGGTGACGGAGCCACAGCTTTCGGGCCAGCGGGCGCGGAAGCCCCTGGCTGGAGACAGGCAGGTCCAGCGGGCGCGGAGGCCCCTGGCTGGAGACAGGCCGGGCCAGCGGGCGCGGAGGCCCCTGGCTGGAGACAGGCCGGGCCAGCGGGCGCGGAGGCCCCTGGCTGGAGACAGGCCGGGCCAGCGGGCGCGGAGGCCCATGGCTGGAGAGCGGCTGGGCCAGCGGGCGCGGAGGCCCCTGGCTGGAGAGCGGCCGGGCCAGCGGGCGCGGAGGCCCCTGGCTGGAGAGCGGCCGGGCTAGCGGGCGCGGAGGCCCCTGGCTGGAGAGCGGCCGGGCCAGCGGGCGCGGAGGCCCCTGGCTGGCAAGCAGGAGGGCTCACAGCTGGCTCTGGGTGCTGTGGCTGCAGGTCCGGGGACTGAATTGACTGGACGGGAGGCGACTGGACTGACCGGATGGGAGGCGACTGGACTGACCGGACGGGAGGCGACTGGACTGACTGGACTACAGACTGGACAGACCGGAGGACGGGAGGAGACTGGACTACAGGGGACTGGAGGACAGGAGGAGACTGGACTACAGGGGACTGGAGGACAGGAGGAGACTGGAGTGAAGGCTGAAGAGCAGGTGAGGGAACTGACTGGAGTGGAAGCTGAACAGCAGGTGAGGGAACTGACTGGAGTGGAAGCTGAACAGCAGGTGAGGGAACTGACTGGAGTGGAAGCTGAACAGCAGGTGAGGGAACTGACTGGAGTGGGGAAGCTAAGGGATGAACAGAGGTTGGCGATGCTGATGGCTGAGCTAATGACAGAGTTACCGAGGGGGATAAGATTGCAGCCTGGGCTAATAAGGCTGGTGCCTGAGCAGGGGACACCTCAGCTAGCCTAACCAGTGACAGCGCGAGGGCGTGAAAGGTTGGATCAGGAGGTGGATGAAGAGGTGAAGTAGTAGGTGAACCGGTTAGCTCTTCCAAGCCTCCAGGGAGGTCAGGCTGGGTTGAGGCTGCCCTCAGCCTGGGCGCTGGGACAGGCACGGGAGGTGGCTGGGCACCAGTCACCCCCACCCGGGAAACAAGAGCGGATGTGGAGGTAGACTGCGTCACAGCTGCCTTCCGCCTGGGAGCTGGCACCGGTGTGGGTGTAGGCCGGGCCCTAGACATCTGAGGAGGTGAAATGGCTGAAGAGGAAGGCCAGATCTGGGCTGCCATGCTGGTGGGGAATGGCTGAGTGACGGGTGTGGAAATGGTGACCGGGTGTGTGCTACTGGCAGGTTTATCAGGGTTTGGTCTGTTTTTTCTGCCACCACGATTTACAGTCTTTGTGGGAGCAGCGCAGAAAAAATCTTCCCAGTCTACATCCTCTAGGAGGGAAACTCCCCATGGATCGGTGGTGGATCTGTTATGTGTTTTATGAGAACAATCAGATGACGGATGTGGAAAACAGTTAGTGGAACTCACCACCGGGAGTTGTTGAAAATAGTCCATATTATGGTGGCGTGTGCGCCGCTTTCTCCGGGAAGAGGAAGCGGCGCACCCGGCGCGGGTAAACAGCTGAGCCTCTGGCGCGGTAGCCTCCATGGAGCTGAGGTGGGAGGCGTAGCCGTGGTGCCTTGGCGAAGGTGGAGGTCCGGCGAATGAGGCGGCGGGTGTGTGAATGAGGAGCGGAGCGGCGAGAGAGGGAGCGGCCGAAACGCGGCATGAAACGTCCGCTCTCCGCGGCAAATGCTCCGGGGCAGGTGAGGCCGCAGGTGGGGGAACGCGGCGTCTCCGAGGCCCGCCCAGAGCCAGGCGAGTCCCCTCGAAGACGTGCTCTCTCTCCGCGAAGAGCCGCTGTTTTCCCCTGACCACCTCTGCCCAACGGGAAAGCGCTGCCACCTGCCGCTCGTAGAGGTCCGGGTCCGCTGGGTCCCAATCGTGTCTTCGTGGCACGGGTCGTGTCATTCTGTCAGGGGTCGCGGAGTGGAGGCGAGGAAGAAGGAACCCAAACGCAGGACTCGCAGGTAGGTGAAGCTGGGTGATTTATTGTCGATGGAGTGAACACACAGAACAGAGGAAGGACATGGCTGGCTGGCTGGACGACTGACTGAATGAATGAAGGACGGACTGACTGACTGGCTGACCGAACACAGGCGGAAACAACAACATAACCTCAATGACACGACCAAGAACGAGTAGAAACAGAAGACTTAAATACACAGACTGATGAGGATGATAATGAGAGACCGGTGAGTACACAGCTGAACATAATCTGGCTAATGGCACGAGACGAGCTGACACAGGAACAAACAGGAAGTGAAACAGGCAGTGGCAAAATAAACTGAACACAAACAAAAACTGAAAGCACTGGGTCGATGACCCAGGAACCCTGACAATCTGGTGTACTATAGACCTTATGATAGGCAATTTTCAAATGGTACTGTTGACAAAATGTACATTGTCCCATACTGTAATTTTGTATAACTTGTTTACTTGTGGTGTATCTGAATACAAAGTATTTTGGAACGTTAATGTCTTCTATTTCTTTGTAATGGGTAGATGTTGGGGGTTAATTGTAGCAGTAGAGATATCAGAGATTAATGGGAGTTTATTGTAATCTGATGGTATTAATGATTTGACTGACACTAGTGTTAGTGTTAGAAAATTAACACTATTCAGAGTTGAATTTTTAAACACCAGGGCTAGTGTAAAATACTGCCAACACTATTCGGTGTTAATTTTTTAACACTTAACACCAGTGTAGAATATTTTTGACACTGGTCAGTGTTACTCAGTTTTAATCTTTAACTCTGTGCAGTGTTAAAATAACACTAGCTCATTGTTAAAAATATAACACATTGAAAAGTTATATTTTTATATATTTTTATATAAAGACAAGCACTACTTGCCTTTCTTGTTCTGATAGAACATCATTGATTCTCAAAATAACCAGACTGCATTCTGGTTTCTATAGTTGTTCTGTATCTGGTAAGGCATCGGTCACACAGAGCTACAGAGTGATTGTGTTCCCCAATCTGTTGGCAACTGTATGTTGCTGGCATGCAAAAAGGATTTTACACCATAAACCTGCTTGTGTTTGGTTTGGTCACTAACAGACTGCCACGGTTCCTTGTAGCTTACATAGAAAATGGCTGCTTGTTTGCAAACACTTGAGGGGTGGCTGCAGGTCTGGAGGTCGAGCAGGTTATCTACTAGATTGGTGGTTCAATCCTTGCCTGCTCCACTCTACATGCCAAAGTATCCGTGGGGAAGATACCGAACCCTGTGTTACTCCCGATGCATTCATCAGAGTGTGAATGTGCGTAAATCTTAGATTGCAAGCATCCATCCATCCATCTTCTTCCGCTTTATCCGGGGCCGGGTCGCAGGGGCAGCAGCCTAAGCAGAGAAGCCCAGACCTCCCTCTCCCCAGCTACCTCCTCCAGCTTGACCGGGGGAACACCAAGGCGTTCCCAGGCCAGCTGAGAGATATAATCTCTCCAGCGTGTCCTGGGTCTGCCCCGGGGCCTCCTCCCGGTGGGACATGCCCAGAACACCTCACCCAGAAGGCGCCCAGGAGGCATCCTTGTCAGATGCCCGACCACCTCAGCTGGCTCCTTTCGATGTGGAGCAGCAGCGGCTCTACTCTGAGCCCCTCCCGGATGGCTGAACTTCTCACCCTATCTCTAAGGGAGAGGCCAGCCACCCTTCGGAGGAAGCTCATTTCCGCCGCTTGTATCCGCGATCTCGTTCTTTCGGTCACTACCCACAGCTCGTGGCCATAGGTGAGGGTAGGGACGTAGATCGACCGGTAAATTGAGAGCTTCGCTTTTACACTCAGCTCCCTCTTCACCACGACGGACCGGTGCAGTGTCCGCATCACTGCAGCCGCAGCACCAATCCGTCTGTTGATCTCCGGCTCTCTTCTCACATCACTCGCGAACAAGACCCCGAGATACTTGAACTCCTCCACTTGGGGCAGGAACTCATCCCCAACCCGGAGTGGGTACTCCACCCTTTTCCGGCTGAGAACCATGGCCTCAGATTTGGAGGTAGTGATCCTCATTCCTGCTGCTTCACACTCGGCTGCGAACCGTTCCAGTGCGAGCTGGAGGCCATCACCCGATGAAGCAAAGTAAATGGCATCTTTTGAAATGTGTTGGTTTCAGCGGTAAGACCCAACTTTTACTTTGATGGCAAAAGGTTTCTGTTTCCAGGTTATGCTGCAGTGTTCACACTTCTATTAGTGCATTAACATATAACTTTTTCCAACTGCCAGGAACCACTTGCAAAACCCGCAAAACCGGTAGTCGTCAAGGGGTTTCCCACTGGACTCAATGCACTGTGTGATTGGGGCTTTAAGCCCATCGTGCATCAGCGGTGTCCGTCCTGCTAACAAAAGAAACTAAGAATAAAAGTGGTACTAAGAGAGGCATAAATAGGAAGTGGATACCTTTACGAGCTTGCTTTCAGAGTTGTATTTCATGCTTTTGCAATCCTCCTCCTCTTTCTTCAACCACCTGTACAGTCTCTGCATATTAGACGCTTGGTCTATCGTGGCTCAAGAGTTGGGGGTTCGCCTTGTAATCGGAAGGTTGCTGGTTCGAGCCCCAGCTCACTGTGGTGACTCAGTTGCACTGCTTGGTTGTTGGGTTTCTTTATGTGGTGCCCATGGAAAGACGAGCTTTTGCATTTTCTCGGATTTTCTCGGAGCCGGGGCTCTCTCCGAGTTGCGTCCTTGGGCAAGACACTTCACCTACTGGTGTTGGCCAGAAGGGCCGATGGTGCGATATGGCAGCCTCGCTTCTGTCAGTGCGCCCCAGGGCAGCTGCGGCTACAACTGTAGCTTGCCTCCACCAGTGTATGAATGTGTGTGTGAATGGGTGGACTGGGTGTGTAAAACGCTTTGGGGTCCCTAGGGGGGACTAGTAAAAGCGCTATACAAATACAGGCCATTTACCATTTGGTGAACAAAACCAGTGTCGTGTAATAACACCACAAATGCACTAAAGGTTGCAGCAATATCAGAACACACAGCAGAGTGTGAGTCTGTCAGTCAAAGTAAAAAAGCACAATTAAAGCACAAAGACTTTTAAGTGGGTGACAAATTTAAAAAGCTCTTTTTTTTGGTCCCCTTATGCGTCTCTTTGAATTAATTGCCAGTTTTCTCCTCCAACCTTAGAATAAATAAAGGTTACTTGCTGACCTAATAAGCAGTATACGCTTGAGTGAGTATTTCTTCCTGTAACTGGATTAAACATTAATTTACCAGTATAACTATTTTATGTAATGTATGCTTTCCAAAATTAGAGCAGGGATCATAATTTATGCATCCGGACTCACATTTAAGGCAGCAAGTGGAGTTTACCACACATTCAATATGATTTATGTTTAACCCTTAACACACCACACCTGTCATTTACATGGCGCCTAAGTACAGTTATGCACTGTTGTGCATTTGTCCCTCTGCAATAACCCCACTGAGATGTACTTAAACACCGCGGTGAATGAATATGCACAGGTCGTTTTTGCAGGTAGTTTCACTAAAAGTAGATACATGATTTCCATGGAACCATTATAATTGTAATAATCTGTATGCTTCTGGGGGGACCACAGAGAGTCGGTCAAGAACTCTGTACTGAAAAGTAGAGTGATATATCCATCTGTCGTCATTTATATTTAGTTCCCACCATCCACGTGGTTGTGGCTGTAGCGCAGAGCAGAGCAGGCATCTGTGGCAGCTGAGGTGGACGAGGGCTGCAAAGTGGCTCGCAAGAGATGTGCTAAAGCGACTTTAACAGGGCGCATTATATCTGATCTGCAGAGTTACAGAGAGGTAGGTTGTTGATCTCCTGACTCACATAACTACTGTTTCCCCTAATATAATACTCCTGGGAGACTTTAATATTCATATGGATAACAGTGATCATCCACTCACCAAAGACTTCTCATCCTACCTCGATAGTTTTGGCTTTAAACAACACATAAACTTTCCAACTCATACTAAGGGCCATACTTTGGACCTAGTTTGTTGCTCTGGACTTACTCCTTTTAATTGCAGAGCTGATGAACTGCTAATTTCTGACCACTTGCTTCTTTCTTTCAATATCAAAATGACCTTTTCTATAACCAAGAACCTTTGTACCATTTCTTTTTGGAATATTAAGAAAATCAATCCTGATACTCTTTCTTTTGCTTTCTCTAGTCATTTGCATTTTCATAACCTGCTTACCCAAGAGCACTTAGTTTCCTATTATAACTCTAGTCTCAATAGTATTCTAAACTCTGTTGCCCCAAATCTGTATCATTCTCTCAGTCAGCACCCTGTTTTACAGCTGAACTCAGGCTCCTGAAAGCAAAAGGACGACGACTTTAACGCCTTTAACGCCTTTATAAGAAAACTGGTGTGAATATCCACAAGGAAATGTTCAATAATCATATCATGCATTATAAGGAGTGTATTAATCAAACAAAATCTGCTTACTACTCCACCATTATCTGTTCAAAAGATGACTCAACCAAAATACTCTTTTCACTGTTCAACTCTTCTCTCAGGTCACCAGATTTTTTACCTGCTCATCATTACTCGTCCTCCTTTTGTGATTCTTTAATGTTATTTTTCATTGAGAAAATTCACAAAATACACCAAGAACTGGTTTCTGAGGTTCCATTTAGCTCTTCCTGTGTAATTCCTCTCCCATCACACTGTTTTTCTGCTTTCCAGCTCCCTTCGGTTACTGATATTTCAGATTTCAACTGTAAGTCAAAACCTTCTACGTGTCAGCGAGACCCCATTCCTACAGTTTTGGTTAAGGCATGTTATATCTGCTATCATCTGCTCTTCACTTACCACTGGAACTGTTCCTGTTTCCCTCAAAATTGCCGCCATTACCCCAATATTGAAAAAAAAACTGGTCTAGATCCCAATAATTTTGAGAATTTTCGGCCTATTTCCAATCTACCAGTCCTTTCAAAAATTCTTGAGAAAATAGTTGCCACACAACTCCACTCACATTTAACTAATAATAATATGTATGAACAGTTCCAGTCTGGTTTTCGCCCCTCCCATAGCACTGAAACAGCACTTATAAAAATAACCAATGATCTTCTTATGGCAGCTGACTCCGGTTTACTTTCCATTCTTATTCTCCTCGATCTGAGCGCTGCTTTCGACACTATTTCTCACTCCATTCTTCTCAGTAGGCTAGCCTCCATCGGTCTCTCCCATACTCCACTAGCCTGGTTTAAATCATACCTGTCTGATCGCACTCAGTTCATTCAACTCAAATCCTTTACTTCTCAGCCCTTCCCTCTGACCACTGGCGTGCCCCAGGGATCTGTCCTGGGGCCCCTTCTTTTCATTATCTACCTTCTACCACTTGGACATATTTTCTGTAAATACAATATCCATTTTCACTGTTATGCCGATGACACCCAGCTTTATCTGTCCACTAAACCTGATTCTGCTCTTCCCCCATCCATCCCTCTGTTTAGCTGAACTAAATTCATGGTTCTCTTCTAATTTTCTCAAACTCAATAGTAATAAATCCGAGCTCCTTTTGGTCGGCACCAAATCAACATTATCCAGAACCAACAGTTTCTCTATTACTATCGATAACTCACCGGTCTTCGTTTCTTCCTCTGTGTAAAGTTTGGGTGTCATCCTCAACAGTACTTTATCTTTCAACTCACACATTAATAATATTACTCTGTCTGCATATTTTCAATTACGCAACATTAATCGTCTCCGTCCTTTTCTCACCCCACATGCCACTGCCATTCTTGTCCATAGCCTTGTTACTTCCCGGATTGATTATTGTAAGTCACTTCTTTTTGGTCTTACTCAAAAATCCATCCACAAGCTCCAACACGTCCAGAACTCTGCTGCCCGTATCATCTCCAGGACCCTTCTGTCCACCACATCACTCCTGCCTTGCAGCAGCTTCATTGTCTCCCGGTCAAATATCGCATCAATTTCAAGATACTCTTGCTCACATTTAAGGCTATTCATCATCTCTCTCCTCCATATCTCTCTGATCTGGTTAAGATCACCTCCCCATCTCGTTGTCTCAGATCTTCTTCTTCCCTTTCACTCTCCGTCCCTTCCCCCCGTCTTGCAACCATGGGGAGCTTTCAGCTGCTCTGCTCCACGACTCTGGAATTCCCGACCTCCTGATTTAAGAAACATCTCTTCCTTCTCTCTCTTTAAGTCCAAACTCAAAACCAACTTGTACAAAATAGCTAATCCCACATAACCTTTCCACTCTGCTATTTTATTTGTTTATGTCTTGTGCTTTTATGTTGCTTTTATTCTACTGTGTACAGTGACCTTGAGTGTTTTGAAAGGCGCTTTCAAATAAAATGTATTATTATTATTATTATTATTATTACTATTATCAGCTGAACCATCACACCTGATATAAGTTGAGCTGTTTGAATTTGTGTCCTGCCTACACTGAGTTTGTGGACAGTGATCAGAACGGATCTTATATTTTAGGGAAAGTTTACCTCAGGCCATGACATTTATTTATAATTCATATAATAAATGAAGTGCCCCAAATGCACTGTAGTAGTGATTCAAGTTTTTTTTTTTCTTTTTGAAGCAAAGCCAGGTGTAACAATATTTTGTGGCTCCGAGGAAGAAACCAGAGGAGCTGTTGCTGCACTGCTGAGGTTAGCCAGACTTTGCAAACCAATTTGACACAATATGTGTTTGCAACATCATGCAGCGATATGTTTCAGTGACATTTATAAAGCAGGATTTGATTAATTAGAATGGTGTAACAATCTATCATCAAACATGTTGCCTCAGATTAGTTTATCAAAAGAAGTTGACTGGGAATCATTCGGCGCAACGTTGACAAAGGCTGCATTAGCTTCAGCCTCAAGCTGTGGTTGTTGCTGCTTGAGCGTGTTCTGATCTTTGTGAAATGTTGCTGCAGACAAAGTCTGTCTGAGGAGAAGATCTAATGAGAGCAATGGCCTTGCCTCTGTCACGACTGTCTCCCACATTTCTTCTTCTCTCCCTGTGATTGAGTATTCAGGGAATGAAGTGACAGATTATCAAGGCAAAGTCAAGCTGGTATTACAGTTAACCATAGAGAATTGATCGAACAAGACCATTATTTTGAAAAACTTGGACATTTGCTTTTCAAGGTCCAATAAAAAGAAGTTATTTTGTGGTTTTAAATTGTGGCTCAAAATCACTTTGCTGTTCATAAAGACAGAAAATAAAACAAGAAAGAGATTGTGTGCATCTGCAGCTGCACTCACACACTCTAATGTTTTAATGCTGGTGCAAATGTTATATATCCTCTGTGTACCTGGGACATATAAGGACAATCTAAATTTATGAATGCACAGTATTGTTTGTAGCTTTGTGTCACTCAGGATCAAAGCTGATGTGTCCGTCCCGTCTCCGTCCTCCAGCCGTCTCTCAGATAAGTTAATTCCTCTCATGTCTGTCACAGGGGGACATTTGTATCCTCATTGTCCTCCACAAAAGCCTGATCTGACACTAAATGCTGTTTTCATTCTAAGGCACTACCTTTCCCATAGTTACATATCTTTAAACGTGTGCCCAACTAAAATTAATATTGATTGAGGCATAAGTAGAGACTCAGAAACACACTAATAATAAAATGATTAGTACAGGCCCTGCTCTCATATTCTCTTATTATTCAAAGTACTGAGTAACTTTGTTTCCATGGACATGAGTGCACTGTTTATTAATACTTCCTCGGTCTTGATCACATTCAGGATATGAGGTTTAAATGGACAGCTTCCTGGTAAATGATTACTGCATGATTTTTGAGTGATGCTCATTAAGATGCTGTATCACGTGGAGCTAAATCAGGGACAAAAGTTGTATTCATTTGAAAAAGTGTTTGGTTTCTTTTAGAGATGGACTGATCCGATATTACGTATCGGTATCGGTCCGATACTGACGTAAATTACTGGATCGGATATCGGAGAGAAATAAAAAATGTAATCGATCCATTAAATATCAAAAAAGCACCTCACAAAACTTGCGACACGGCGTAACTTGGCTCATAACCGTAGCACGTCGCAGCAGTATGGTCACGTGATAGAGCAGCTGTGTGTATTTGTAGCCTGGCTACCAAACCAGCATTTCATCTCCGAGGAAGTTTTCCCAGAGAGAAGTAAAGCAAGTGTGTAAGTTCATCTCTGAATGTTTGTAAAGCATTCCCACGTTAAGCTTAACAACAGATATATGGAGCGACTGCCTCTTCTTGCTGCTACTTCAGTCATGAAACTGATCAATGATCAGCTGATCGGCTTTTCTGTCGCGAGTCCGTCTCTCTTGTTTGTTTTTGGCCCACTTTTCACCAGAAAGAGGAAACCAGCAGCTGAACAACAGCAGCACGTTTAAGCTGTTGTTAGAATTTATTTAATATTATTTCTACACCAGGATCTTTTTCTACGCAGCTGACGGCTGGTAACTGTGCAGGGGCGGATCTAGCAAAGTTTAGCCAGGGGGGCCGATAGGGCATGAACAGGGAAAAGGGGGCACAAAGACATACTTTTCTTTCTTATTCTCATTTAAAATGTCGAGCTTTTAATAAATAATTATCTGAATCTTACAACCAAAGTTTTAATCTGATGTAAAATGTATAGAAGTCCATTACTGTATATAGTAACTGTTAAGTCTAATATACCCTAGTAAGCTATAGTACTTTTTCCTTTGGGAAGGTACCATCTGTGCAGTCTGCAAGTCTGTTGAAGAAAGATGTTGAATCTATTTAATTATTCTTGAAAAATAATTTATTTCTGTGCATTTTTTCCACACTGCATCAAATTAAAGTTGATTACGTCGATTAAGCATCATGAGGTGGAGGGTGGTTCCCTATTTATTTATTTATTTTTTGCTGGGAGTTTGCAACCCTATTAGTTAGGTTGCTTAATATTTCTGCTAAGTACTCTTTAAAATACCAGAATAGGGAGGATGGAGTAGGTTTAAGTTTATTAGATTGATCAGTTTTGCTGAACTATGAAATATTTTGGGTGCAGTGTATTTTTTGCATACAGGTATAACAGAATAGCTTTAGTGTTGTTGTTTATTTAAACTTGAGTATGAACTTATACAGAAAGCAGCAAGATATTAAAAAAACAGTTTTATTGATTAAAAAACACTATATCGGATTTATATCGGTATCGGCCGATATCCAAATTTATGATATCGGTATCGGACATAAAAAAAGTATATCTAGTTTCTTTCTTTATTTTCTTTCAATATCAAAACTTAGATTTCACTTTTAACGCAAATTAATTATTAAATTTGAAGAAGCGTAGACTAATGATTGATACCTTTTGTGTCACATTGTTATATATGTTTGATATTCTTTAAGGTGGGAAAAAATTTACCACAGCAACACAATACTGTTAACCAATTGGCTGGCAGGTCACTAAGCCACATGAGACGTCAACGTCGTAGAGAAATCTAAGGATTGCTGGTTTATTTCTGTGCATCATACTGAAATTAGAATCCTCCACCTTACTAAATCTTTCACACTGAAGTATAATTCAGGCATTATAGTGACAGTTGAGGTTTAACAGTGCTGCACTGAAAAACATGTCAAAACAGGCTCTGATAGCAGCTTCACAAAAGCAGCTGCTCTTGGAAATTCTCCACCTGAGTGTAGAAATGAATAAATATTTATCTGAACTATGCTGGGGGGGTTTCTAGGTGTAATTGCAGTTTTTATTTATATACGCCAGATTAGGACTTCTTTTTCATGAGCTGCCACTTGCACTGCTGTAACACAGCTGTTAATTCTGAGGATGATGCTAATGCTGAACCAGCACATTGATGTTTTAAAATATGTGCTTTTTGCACTCAATCAGTGACTTTTGTATCAAATTGCACGTTCTGTTATTTTATTATTGGAAATGAAGGTATGACAGTTGCAAAGGATCCGCCTGGCACTCGGGGAGTTTCACACTCACTGACTCACTGAAAGCATCATAAACAACACACACACACACACACACACACACACACACACACGCACACACACACACACACACACACACACACACACACACACACACACACACACACACGCACACTGACTTTCACATGTATCATTAAAAGGAGAGATCTCTGAGGTGAATTAAGTCAGTAATCCTGTTTTTCTCACTTTGTGCCCATGGCAACTAATGCAGTCATAAATGGCATTAGTTACCATAGTGACTTGTGGTCACTGATGCTAAATATTTGTCCAACATTCAGTTTCCATACACATAAGAGGAAGCTGGAAGTCGCATGTCTATAATGTTACATCTTTCAGTGTTTCAGGGGGGGCCATTAAGCAGTTTGCCTGTTCTCCTGTCCCCGTACTCCAGTGTGAAGACATGCATGTTAGCTTAATAAGCTGTAGGTATGAATTTGCTGGCTCTGAAATGGACGGGTGCTTCTCCAGATCTGCTCATCACCCACTGTTACCTTTTTTCAGTAACGAGTAATCTTACTAATTACTATTTCTATCGTTACAACGCCGTTATCGTTACTAAGAAGAAAATTCGGTGCGGTCGTAGCTGTAAGTAATCTGGGCGCTACAGCTTTAAGCAGCTGCGCGCACTCCCGCAGGAGGCGATCACTTTCTAGCAGACGATCACTTTTTGGCACAACACCTGGAGCTAAGGGGGCAAAACAATCGCATGAGTGCTACTGTTTGGCTGAGGAAGAATAAAGTTGTCGTGGTAAGCCAATCACATGACCACTTCAAGATGACAAAGCAACAAGGTGACATATACCAGTTTTTAAATTGTGTTGATAGGACACGTAAAACCAGAGTCATGATAAACAATATATACGCAGCGTTTTTCCTCAATAGTTTCGTCACGTTTAACGTCTAAGGACAGCGCAGCGAGCACTCTCTGCTTATGAGCAAACAAAAAACAGCCCATTCGTGTTGGTAGAAAAACGCACCATGTCGACCAATCAAAAATGATATGGCAACATGACGTTTGGTTGTTTAGGAAGAGGGGGAAGATTTAGGAGTGACGGCGAGAGAGAGAGAGCATTATTAAGATGTGAGAGATTTGTGACGTTTAGCGTGTTTGGAGTGTGTAGTTAATGTGTTGTCTTGTGTAGTTAGTGTGTAGTGTTGTGTATAGTTTTGTGTTGTGTGTCAGAACAATGAAGCGACTGCTGTCTCCAGATACAAACAGGAGTGATACACCTGCTGCTGTCAGACCTGCAGGTATCAGGCTGTGATGTTCTCCTTCATAGTGAACAGAAATTATTTTTTGGAGTGGCACAAATAATTTGTGTGACATCTTATTGAAGAACAGCTGATTGTTCTGTAAATAGTTTGAAATGGTTATTTTAAAAAAAAGGTAAAAGGCTGCAAATAAATTTGTTGTTTGCAAAACTTGTGCATATGATTTTAAAATTGACAATTTATATTTGCATTTAAAGTTGTGAAATATGATTCATTAAACATGTTTGTGGTCGGATTTTGTCATGAAACGCTGTGTGGCAGGCAGGAAATGAGGACTCAAAGTGCAGGACTCAGACTCAAGGGATGAACTCAAAACCACAGCTTTATTTGCTGGTCACAGAAAAACAAGCATTCAAAGTAAACTAAGCTAAACTGGGAAACAAGGAGCTAAAACTCACAGGGAGATCCACACAGCAAGAGGGACGACGCGACACTGACTCAGAGAAACACAGGGTTTAAATACACTGGGAAGTAACGAGGGGAATGAGACACAGAAGGAGAGCACAGCTGGGAGAAATCAGAACTGACGAGACAAGGGAGCAAAGTAGGATACACTCACATGAGACACAGACCTTCAAAGTAAAACAGGAAGACGCAAACCAGACTAGGGGAGACAGAGCAACTAAGAAACACAGACAATACCAACAACAAAGAGACACAGAGGGCAGCTACTAAATACTCAGAGAACTAAACAGAATACAAGAAAACCAAACTAAGACACTAAAGAATAAGCTGGGACAACAAAGAGAACTAAGAACATAATACAAAAAACTCAGAGGCACAAGAAACTCAAAACACTGGGTCACTGACCCAGGACCGTGACAGATTTGATGTTTTCTGTCTGATTTTCGATCAATTGTGTTAATACAGTATGTCAAAATGAAAACATAACTGTAAATTCAGACACGTGAGGTTGTGCTGAAAAGAATGAGACCAAACAAGGCAAAGGAAATCGTTTTTAAAGGTGAAATGTAGACGGAAAATCAAAAGTAGTAAAAATGGCCAATTACAACCTGAACCCCAGAGGGTTAAACATTTTTTTTTTAAGTAATGCAATAGTTACTTTTCAAGTAATTAATTACTTTTAGAATCTTGTAACTCAGTTACTTTTTTGAAGAAGTAACTAGTAACTATAATTAATTACTTTTTCAAAGTAACTTGCCCAACACTGGTTGTAGCAAAACCAAATAACTTTTCTGCATGTTGTCTGCTTAAAGTCTGGGGAGCTGCCACCTTAGTGGGAGTGTAGACATGGACATCTCTGGCCAACAGATTTCTCTTAGGCCTCACCCTCAGACGAATAATATAAATTTCCAGTATTTTAATAGGTGTTTACTTAGCTAACAACCATTAACTAGCATTAGCTGATAGTTTAACACTCCAACCTCTCATTCAAATTCTTGCTTCAAAAACCAAATGCTGACATTAGCGTTCTGAAGCCTCAGTGTAGCCACCATGACATCACCCATTAGACTCCAGTGGGTGACATGGTGACTATGTCTGTGTTATATATTGCAAAGTACTTCCTTTTATTATATATTTTTTTGGTCGTAGAGAAAGTTACAAATGAGGAAAAGGCAAGTGTGCTAAGGTAGCAGTGTTTGTCGTTTGCATCATTTAGTAACTATAAATGAATCAACAAATAAAGTTGAGTTTGATGACATTTTCCTGAGCTTGAGGTGGAAGATGTAAAGGGGCAGCCTCTATTTGGGTTTATTGCATTTAAAGTGATAGTTGGAGCTACAAATATATTTCTAATGATTATTGTCAGGATTAGTGTCGTGGATGAGAGAAGGAGGACCCAAATGCTGGACTCACAGGTAGGTAGGTGAAGGTTGGTGTTTATTGTCGACGGAGTGAACAAACAGAACAGAAGTAGGAAAGGGCTGGCCAGACGACTGACTGACTGAATGAATGAATGAACGAATGGCTAGCTGACTGAACGCAGGCGGAAACGACAACATAACATCAATGACACGACCATGGACTGCTGGAACTGAGGAACTTAAATACACAGGCTGACTGATGAGTGATCAGAGACAGGTGAGTGAACAGCTGAACATAATGAACTAATGATAAATGGGCTAACACAATAAAACAGGAAGTGGAACGGGCAGAAGATAAACAGTGAACGTGAACTGAAAATACTGGGTCAACGACCCAGAAACCCTGACACTTATAGACTGGTTTAAATAAAAAAAATGAAAAGAAAATTAATTCTGCCTTGTAAGATAGATGGTCTGTATGAATATCATTGAAATATTCTACATATGTAAGTGTTTCAGGAATCTGATTCTTTAAACTCATTTAAAAAACACAGCAAATAGAAAATGAGCTACGAGCTGTTGTCATTCTGCTGTTGTCTCCTTTATACTAAATGAATGCTTCCTCAAAGAATAGTGAGCAAACAGTGACAGATGCAGATCTGCTGCATAAACACTGAAGTTATATCGATGACAGAATCAAGGATTTGTCTCTTTGGTCATGCCAACAAATATTCCCGTTTTCTCTTAAGCTCTTCTTTCTCCTCAGCTGTTACAGCTAACTGATTGGTTTACGTCTGTGGATCTGAATACAAATGTTACTGTGTCTCTTACAGATGTGTTATCAGCAGACCTGGATTAATTCATCCTTCATCCTGCAGTTCTGCCTCGTCAGTGTGTCTGCACCAAAGTCCAGCAACAATGTCTCAGGCAGGTATGGTGACTCTCGTTTTCTCTGCAGGGGTTTCAATTGTTTTGACAGGAAAGATAAATGATGATGCTATATCTGTCTGACTAAAACTGCAGCAAACAAACTTCCTTCCACACAACTAGAAACAATGGAACATGCCACTCAGCTACACTAACTGCGCTTGCCCTCTGGCTACACAATATCAAAGTATAGCTACTGTAATCTGCCCCAACTTGTCTCACCCTTTCTTCCTACTCTGAACATGGTTAAACGCTAGAAAATTAAATTGATTAAATTATATTTATACTGAATTTATATTATATATTTATATTAAAATGTGGAGATCCACATTAAACATAGCGTTCTAACACAAGGATGCCATTAACCCAGTAACCCACTGCACCCATGGTGTCACAGCTTTGCCATATTAATATGAAGGAACACAAACAAAATTGCCAGAAAAATGATACTTATAACTAGGGATGGGTATCGTTTAGGTTTTATCCGATACCGGTGCCAAACCGGTACTTTTGAAACGGTGCCGGTGCTTAAACGGTGCTCAAACCAGTGCTCAAACCGGTGCTTAAAGAATGGAGAACACAAAATTGGTCCAAAAACCTCTCATGTTCAGCTGTTTTTTTGTAAAAAGATAACAATGTTAGCCTTTTCTGCAGCTATAGGGCATATATGGTATCACTCTTGGCTGGAAGCAGCTTAAACAATGGAAAAAACACAAACTTTGTCCAAAAACCTCTCATGTTTAGCTGTTTTCCACTTTTTCTTTGGTCATTTTAGCCTTTTTGGCCAGGGTGAAGGGAGTATCTGCCATCAAACAAGAAGACAGCCGCATGTAGCTATGATGATGTTTGCTAGTTCACCTTACATGCATTAATGTAATAACGTGGTTAGCCTATTCAACGTAAATTACACACGAACAACATTAAGCTACTCACGCAGAGAAGAACGGCTGCTGCTGCATCATCATCCTCATCATTTCTGCTACACTGGCAGGGCTAGGGGCCAGGACTCTCCTCTTCGGGTTTTTGGGGGATGTTGCTAACTCCGGTCCGATAATAGGCACCACACCCGCAGTAGATGTGCTCGGTGTGAGGTCTCGCAGCAAGCTATCAAATACGGCGCATTTCTCGGCTTTTAAAAAAACGCTATGCGTCGCCAGGTGTTTCATCAGATTTGAGGTGTTACCTCCTTTGACAGTATCACAGTATCAGCTTAAAGCACTTGTTGCAGGCTGCTGAGTTTGCATCTTTTGCTGTGAAGTACAGCCAGACTTTGACCGCTTCGCCTTGGGCATTTTTAATCTGTAGCTCTGCTCTAAAAGAACGTACGTACCTGGACCCGCCTACTATCCTCGGAAACGTAAAATGATTGGCTAGAATCTAAAGTGTATCACAGCTCAGGGAAAAAAAGCACCGAAATAAAGCACTGAAATGTGCGCTGCTTTTCGGTCTGGTTACTACCGTTTATGTCAGAACCGGTGCCATCATGGCACCGGATACCAGTACCCATCCCTACTTATAACAAAGTACTTATAATGTTATATATATAATATATATATATAGGGTTACATTATCAGTTTTTCGTTATAAGAGAAAAAAATTACATTTAATTTGCAACTGCAGAATGGAGCATAAAAGCAGAGAGACATAAGTTTAAGACCACCTGAAAAATGGCAAAAAATCATATTTTGTATGGCTGGGTCTTAACAAGGTTCCAAATAGAGCTTCAACATGCAACAAGAAGAAATGGGAGTGAGACAAAACATTTTTTTGAGCATGCAATTTATTGAAAACGACGCTTAAACTGAAATAAGCCGGTCTTAAACCTTTGATCAGGACTGTATGTAATAGGTAGGTGGGGGTTGTAGAATCGAGTCTTCTTATTTCTGTACTACACACTCACATGTTTCACTCTCCAGTATGCTCCTGCTTTTTACTAACACGTACACACACAAAAATACACCACATTTTTCAAGCATTTGTGGTCTGAAGTTGTTATAATTTGTTGTTTGGTCACTGCCAAGCTTCACTGTTCACACCGCAGCTTCATCTTTGTTCTTGTCAACCTGACAAATCACTCAGCTGACTCCAGACCAGCACCGCTGCAGTCAGACATGAGTCATTTCAGTAACAAATTGGCCTGATTGCTTTCCAGATTGCTGCTGAAGTGACTCTCAGTCATGTTGCATCTGGGGTGACACTTTGAGCATTTTAATACAGCCACCTGAGCTTTAGAAAACTTCCTGCTCCCATTCATCACCAGTCTCCTCTTCTTTTTCAGTTCCTGCATCTGTCTTGGTCTTATCCTGCTCCTCATATGGTCTTATCTTTTTTTTAGGTGTTTGGTTTTCTATTGATGCGTCTTCATTACAGGCGTCTGAGAAATGTACAAACAGACCTTCATCAGCAGACCTACAAGCTCAATTAAAGTTCACGGCACAAAGTTAAATAGTCACAAAAATGCAGCCTACACCTGGGACCGTAAATATTTGGACAAGGACATTTTTTTCTCATTTTGGTTCTGTACAATATCACAATGACTTTTAAGTGAAAAAACTCAGATGCAGTTGAAGTGCAGACTTTCAGCTTTATTCAGTGGGTTGAACAAAAAGTTTGGATAAAAATGTGAGGAACTAAAGTATTTTCTCAAACACAACCCCTTCATTTCAGGGGCTCAACAGAAATTGAACAAATTAACTAACTGAAAATAAAAGGTTCATTTCTAATAGTTGGTTGAAAAACCTTTGCTGGCAATGACAGCCTGAAGTCTTGAACTTGGACATCACCAGATGCTGGTTTCCTCCTTTTTAATGCTCTGCCAGGCCTTTACTGCAGCAGGTTTTTCTGTGCAAAGTTTAATCTTCAACAAGTAAAATGCTCAGTTGGGTTAAGATCAGGTGACTGACTTTGCATTAATAAACTCCTGGGTTGCTTTGGCCGTATGTTGTGGCTCATTGTCCATCTGTATTATGAAACACTGCCTAATCAATCTGACTGCATTTAGCTGGATTTCAGCAGACAGTCTCTGAACACCTCAGAGTTCATTCGTCTGTTTCTGTCCTGTGTGACATCATCAGTGAACACGAGTGTCCCAGTATCACTGGCAGCCATGCATGCCCAAGCCATCACACTGCCGACGCCGCGTTTTACAGATAATGTGGTGTGCTTTGGATCATGAGCTGTTCCACACCTTCTTCATACTTTATTCTTGCCATCATTCTTGTAGAGGTTGATCTTGGTTTCATCTTTCCAAAGAATGTTTGTCCAGATCTGTGCTGGCTTTTTTAGGTGTTTTTTTTTTTTTAGCCAGTCTAGTCTAGCAATCTAGCCATTCTATTCTTGAGGCTTATGAATGGCTTGCACCTTGCAGTGAACCCTCTGTATTCACTTTCATGCAGACTTCTCTTTATGGTAGACTTGGATACCGATGTGCTCCTGGAGCATGTTGTTAACTTGGTTGGCTGTTGTGAAGGGGTTTCTCTTTACCATGGAAATTATTCTGCGATCAGCCACCACTGATGTCTTCCATGGACGTCCAGGTTTTTTTGAGTTGCTGAGTTCACCAGTGCTTTCTTTCTTTCTTTCTTTCTCAGGATGTACCA
Organism: Neolamprologus brichardi; assembly: GCF_056152115.1. NCBI lineage: Eukaryota > Metazoa > Chordata > Actinopteri > Cichliformes > Cichlidae > Neolamprologus > Neolamprologus brichardi. The sequence continues at coordinate 41,433,631 of NC_142104.1, read as the reverse complement.
AACTGTAGATTTTGCCGGTCCTAATATTGTAGCAATTTCTTGGATGATTTTGTTTCTGTTTTTGCAGCAACTTCAAGCCTTTTTTTCTGCTTAACTGAAAATAACACAGTGAAGGAATTGCCCACACCTGCCCATCTAATAGCCTTTGAGTCAAATATCCAATTACTTTTGGTCCGTTTAAACAGAGGGTGGCACATGTTAAGAAGCTAAAACTCATGAACCCTTCATTCAATTTGATTGTGGACACCCTCAAATGAAAGCTGAGACTCTACACATTGTCGATTATATAGCTATAATTGGAATATGTTTCAGTAAACAGGTAAAGAAACAAAACATGTGCCAGTGTCCAAATATATGGACCTAACTGTATTTGTTAATGTGCATGATCACCAGTTTCACATTTTTCTCTACAGATGAGCCAGCTTTGGGAGCTAATATATTTCAGTTTGAAGCTTGCCCAAACCAAGTTATTTTTATTCAAAATGAAAAAAACCCCCAGCAAAAACGAAACAAAGAACCAAAGTGTAAAAGTAAAGAACAATGACTCCACCAGCAACAGCTTTTAAAGCTGTACAAACGTAACTTTGTGTAAATGGACACAAATCTAGAGAATCCCAAGAAGATAAAACTCTGATGAAAAATCATGTTCATACTGTCCATGAACCTGGATCAATAGATGAACCGTTTTCATTTAATAAACTTCCATAAAACTAGTTTAACGTTTAATGAATCATTTGCTTTTTATCATGTAAACTTGAGTGCTGATTTGAAGTTCCAGTTATCTGTTGTAATATGTCCTGGTGATTAAATGAAACCTAATTATAAATGGTCATAATGCTGAAGAATAATTGGGTACCACTTCATAATAACTGGATAGAAAAAATGTTTGCTTCGGTGAACCAAAAATTACTATTCATCTGTGGTGATTTTAATATTGACTTGCTAAACCCAACAAGGTTAAAAGCCATTGATGACTTTACTGACACGATGTACAGCTTATCACTATATCCAACAATAACAAAGCCAAGCAGAATAACATCACATAGCGCCACTGTTATTGACAACATTTTTACTAATGTCATGGATTTCCAAATTAATAGTGGCCTGCTTGTCTGTGACATAACTGACCACTTACCAGTTTTTACTTTGTGTGACTGTGATTTAAAAAAAATAGATACCAAGATTACGATAGCAAAGCGAACAATAAATGAAGAAGCAATTCATGCCTTCAATTTCGATTTAGCACAACAAGATTGGATTTCGGTGTATGAAGAGTCAGATGTGGACAAGGCTTATGATAATTTCCTAGATATATATGCTGTACAATGAACATTGTCCTGTAAATGAACACAAGACAAAGAAAAAAAAGATAATAAGTCCTTGGTTCACAAAAGGAATTATCAATGCTTGCAAAAAGAAAAACAATCTGTATAAACAGTTCATCAAAGTAAAAACAAAAGAAGTGGAACAAAGATATAAAGCATATAGAAATAAATTGACTGATATTATAAGAACAAGTAAACAACTTTATTATAGAAGAAGATTATATGAAAATAAAAACAATATAAAAGGAACTTGGGATGTGTTAAATAACTTAATCAAACAAGGATCTTCTGGAACATCATATCCTGAATGTTTCATTGATGCAAATGGTGAAAATCATAATATGAGTAACATTGTAGATGGGTTCAATAAATTCTTCATAAATGTTGGCCCTGAACTAGCAGCGGACATCCCGTGTCAAAAAAATGAAAATATCAGTAATATAAAATCAAATCCCTTTTCACTGTTCCTCTCAGCTACAAATGAGCAAGAAGTAATAAATATCACATTAAAATGTAAAAGTAAGTCATCAATGGATTATCATGACATAAATATGTCTGTAGTTAAACAGGTTATTCTGAATATTGCTAGTCCCTTAACATATATCTGTAATTTATCATTTCAGTCCGGTTGTTTTCCAAAAAAAATGAAAATTGCGAAGGTAATACCACTATACAAAAGTAATGACAAACACAGTTTTACCAATTATAGGCCTATTTCTCTACTGCCTCAATTCTCAAAAATTTTAGAAAAACTTTTTAATTCAAGATTAGAAAAATTCCTTGAAAAACATCAAATAATAAATGTTGGTCAGTATGGTTTCAGAACGCAAAGAACCACTTCAATGGCGATAATTGAGGCAGTAGAAGAAATTACCAATGCACTGGATAAAAATAAATATGCAGTTGGTATTTTTGTTGATCTCAAAAAGGCCTTCGACACAATCAATCACTCAATTTTATTGGATAAATTGGAAAGATATGGTATTCGCTCCTCCGTGAATCGCAACCTTATCGTGGTGGAGGGGTTTGTGTGTCCCAGGGATCCCAGGGGCTATGTTGTCTGGGGGCTTTTGCCCCCTGGTAGGGTCTCCCATGGCAAATTGGTCCTGGGTGAGGGACCAGACAAAGAGCGATTCAAAAGACCCTTATGAAAAAAACACCGAGGGAACAGTTTACCCTGCCTGGGATAGGGTTACCGGGGCCCCGCCCTGGAGCCAGGCCCGGGGAGGGTGCCCGAGGGCGAGCGTCTGGTGGCCGGGCCTTAGTCCATGGGGCCCGGCCGGGCACAGCCCGAAGAGGAGACATGGGCCCATCCTCCCGCAGGCCCACCACCCGCAGGAGGCGCCATAGGGGTCGGGTGCATTGTGTGCCGGGTGGCGGCCAGGAGCGGAGGCCCTGGCGGACTGACCCCCGGCTGCCAAGACTGGCAATAGGGACATGGAATGTCACCTCTCTGGTGGGGAAGGAGCCTGAGTTAGTGCGTGAGGTTGAGAGGTACCGGCTAGATATAGTCGGGCTCACCTCCACGCACGGCTTGGGCTCTGGAACCAGTCTCCTGGAGAGGGGCTGGACTCTGTCTCAGTCTGGAGTTGCCCCTGGTGAGAGGCAGCGGGCTGGGGTGGGTATTCTAATATCCCCTCGGCTCGCTGCCGGTACGTTGGGGTTTTTCCCGGTGGACGAGAGGGTTTGTTCCCTGCGCCTTAGGGTCGGGGAACGGGTCCTGACTGTCATCTGCGCTTATGCGCCGAGTGGCAGTTCGGAGTACCCAGGCCTCTTAGAGTCCCTGTGGGGGGTGCTGGAAGGTGCTCCACCTGGAGACTCTGTTGTCCTGCTGGGAGACTTCAATGCTCACGTGGGTAACGACAGCGAGACCTGGAGGGGCGTGATTGGGAGGAACGGCCTCCCTGATCTGAACCCGAGCGGTGCGTTGTTATTGGACTTCTGTGCTAATCACAGTTTGGCCATAACGAACACCTTGTTCGAACATAAGAGTGTCCATAAGTGCACGTGGCAAAAGGACGCTCTAGGCCGTAGGTCGATGATCGATTTTGTAATCGTATCACCAGACCTGCGACCATATGTTCTGGACACTCGGGTAAAGAGAGGGGCTGAGCTGTCAACTGATCACCACCTGGTGGTGAGTTGGATCAGGTGGCGGGGGAGGACGCTGGACAGACCTGGTGCACCTAAACGCGTAGTGAGGGTGTGCTGGGAACGACTAGCAGAGGCCCCAGTCCGCGAGATCTTCAACGCACACCTCCGGCAGAGCTTCAACAGCATTCCGAGGCAGGCGGGGGACATTGAGTCCGAATGGACCATGTTCAGCGCCTCCATTGCCGAAGCTGCTGCATTGAGCTGCGGCCGCAAGGTGGTTGGTGCCTGCCGTGGTGGTAATCCCCGAGCCAAATGGTGGACACCAGAGGTGAAGGGAGCCACCAGGCTGAAGAAGGAGTCCTATCGGGCTTGGTTAGCCTGTGGGACTCCGGAGGCAGCCGACAGGTATCGACAGGCCAAGCGGAATGCGGCTCGGGCAGTGGCTGAAGCAAAAACTCGGGTGTGGGAGGAGTTCGGAGAGGCCATGGAAAAAGACTTTCGGACTGCCTCGAAGAGGTTCTGGCAAACCGTCAGGCGTCTCAGGAGGGGAAAGCGGTGCTCTACCTGCACTGTGTATAGTGCTGGCGGAGCGCTGCTGACGTCGACTGAGAAAATTATCAGGCGGTGGAAGGAATACTTCGAGGACCTCCTTAATCCCACTGACGCGTCTTCCGAGAAGGAAGCAGAGTCTGGGGATGAGGGGAATGACCCGCCAATTTCCGGGGGCGAGGTCACTGAGGCAGTTAAACAACTCCTTGGTGGCAGAGCCCCTGGTGTTGATGAGGTCCGCCCCGAGTTCCTGAAGGCTCTGGACGTTGTAGGGCTGTCCTGGTTGACACGCCTCTTCAATGTTGCGTGGAGATCAGGGGCAGTACCCGTGGATTGGCAGACCGGGGTGGTGGTCCCCATCTTTAAGAAGGGGGACCGGAAGGTGTGTTCCAACTACAGGGGGATCACACTCCTCAGCCTCCCCGGGAAAGTCTATGCCAGGGTGCTGGAAAGGGGAGTTCGTCCGCTAGTCGAACCTCGGATACAGGAGGAACAATGCGGTTTTCGTCCTGGTCGCGGAACACTGGACCAGCTCTTCATCCTCTCGAGGATACTTGAGGGTGCATGGGAGTTTGCCCAACCAGTCTACATGTGTTTTGTGGACTTGGAGAAGGCATTCGACCGTGTCCCTCGGGGTGTCCTGTGGGAGGTGTTGCGGGAGTATGGGGTGTCTGGCCCATTGCTACGGGCCATTAAATACAACCGTTGCAAGAGCTTGGTTCGCATTGCCGGCAATAAGTCGGACTCGTTCCCGGTGGGTGATGGGCTCCGCCAGGGCTGCCCTTTGTCACCGGTTCTGTTCATAATTTTTATGGACAGGATTTCTAGGCACAGCCAAGTGGCGGAGGGCTTTCGCTTTGGTGGCCTCAGGATCTCATCTCTGATCTTTGCGGATGATGTGGTTCTGTTGGCTTCATCGGGTGAGGGCCTCCAGCTCGCACTGGAGCGGTTCGCAGCCGAGTGTGAAGCAGCGGGAATGAGGATCAGCACCTCCAAATCTGAGGCCATGGTTCTCAGCCGGAAAAGGGTGGAGTGCCCACTCCGGGTCGGGGATGAGGTCCTGCCCCAAGTGGAGGAGTTCAAGTATCTCGGGGTCTTGTTCGCGAGTGATGGGAGAAGGGAGCCGGAGATCGACAGACGGATTGGGGCTGCAGCTGCAGTAATGCAGACGCTGCACCGGTCCGTCGTGGTGAAGAGGGAGCTGAGTGTAAAAGCGAAGCTCTCAATTTACCGGTCGATCTACGTCCCTACCCTCACCTATGGCCACGAGCTGTGGGTAGTGACCGAAAGGACGAGATCGCGGATACAAGCGGCGGAAATGAGCTTCCTCAGAAGGGTGGCTGGCATCTCCCTTAGAGATAGGGTGAGAAGTTCAGCCATCCGGGAGGGGCTCAGAGTAGAGCCGCTGCTGCTCCACATCGAAAGGAGCCAGCTGAGGTGGTTTGGGCATCTGGTAAGGATGCCCCCTGGGCGCCTCCTGGGTGAGGTGTTCCAGGCATGTCCCACCGGGAGGAGGCCCCGGGGCAGACCCAGGACACGCTGGAGAGATTATATCTCTCGGCTGGCCTGGGAACGCCTTGGTGTTCCCCCGGATGAGCTGGAGGAGGTGGCTGGGGAGAGGGAGGTCTGGGCCTCTTTGCTTAGGCTGCTGCCCCCGCGACCCGGCCCCGGATAAAGCGGATGAAGATGGATGGATGGTATTCGAGGGAAAGCTGGTAACTGGTTAAAAAGTTACCTAACAGGTCGGGAACAATATGTTAGCATAGGGCATTACCATTCAGAGAAACTTGGTATTACATGTGGTGTTCCCCAAGGGTCAGTGTTGGGACCAAAACTTTTCAATATATACATAAATGATATTTTTGATGTTTCTCAAGTACTTAAACTCATACTGTTTGCAGATGACACCAACATATTTTTCAGTAGCGATGATTATACTGATCTTGTAATGACCGTAAACAGGGAGCTAAAATTAATAAAAAAATGGATGGATATAAATAAATTATCATTAAATATAAATAAAACTGAAGCAATGTTTTTCGGTAATTTAAAATATAATATAGAATTACCAATTATCATTGAAGGTGTACCAATTGATAATGTGAGTGAACACAAATTTTTGGGAGTCGTAATTGATAACAAAATTTCATGGAAACCACACGTCAGACACATAAAAACCAAAATTTCCAGAAGCCTCGCAGTTTTGAACAAAGTGAAACCATACCTTGATAAAGATGCACTTCGTACTCTGTACTGTACCCTGGTTCTTCCATATCTTACATATTGTGTGGAAGTGTGGGGAAACACATATAAAAATACAACTAATCCATTAGTCACAGTACAGAAACGAGCACTGCGTATTATTCACAAGGCTGGTTATCTAGATCATACTCACAAACTCTTTCTTCAGGCAAAGTTACTTAAATTCCAGGATTTGGTTAATTACAATACATCTATAATCTTATACAAAGCCTTTAATAAACTTCTACCTACAAATTTACAAATTATGTTTGAAATTCGAGAAAGGGTTTATAATGTGAGAGGCTTCAGGGAATTCAAATTACCCAGAACTCGAACAACCCGTAAAGGTTTTTGTGTGTCTGTATGTGGTGTGAAAATCTGGAACAGTCTGAGTTTACAACTGAAACAATGCAAAAATATTCACAGATTTAAATTCCTCTACAAACAGTTGGTCTGGTCACAGTATACTCAATGATGGTTTTAGTGTGCTCTGTAATGTCTGTTCTCTTACCATTTCTGGTATGGATTCCAAAAAAAAAAAAAAAAAAAAAAGTGTGTATGTATGTATATGTGTGTGTAGATATATATGTATGTATGTGTGTTTGTCACTATGTAATTATTATTGCCTGTTACCTGTGAGCTGCCGTGGAGATGCTTGCTTGTTTTTTTGTTGATGAGTGAGTATAGGGGTGGGATTTAATAAGTTTTCTTCGTCCCACTCCTTTTCAGGTAATTTTTGTTTTTTGTTTTGTGCACTTTATGTTCAATATATGTATTTTGTTGTGCCTGAAATGAATAAATAAATGAATGAATGAATGAACTCCTATGACTAAGGGTGTAATATCTCTGTAATTAAATGGAATTTCAGTGTTTTTATTTAAAATTACAATGTAATTATACTTTAATACAAATTAAAGTTAGGGTCAGTAGAAGCATGGCCAAACATGTCAGGTTTCTATAGGAAAGAAAGAAATAATCTTAGGAGAGCTGTGCAAACCTCATTCCTCAACACTGAGAGAGACTGATAAAGTTATACAGAAAATGATCGCTTCAATTTATCCGGTCGTTAACTCTGACGTCACTAGCCGTGTCTGGGCCTAAACTCCGCTGCAGGTCCATATATCAAACGATCACTGTGGCATTACTGAGAGTTGAAAAACTGTCTAAAGTCTTTCATCTTTAATAAAATGATCAGCGTTCTGCTCTACCAGGTGTAAGAATTGAGTTTAACATCCAGGCATCCATGAAAACGGAATTTATGACATTTAACGGAGTTACAGGTTAGCAGGAAGTTAGCTCGCTAGCTTCTATCTAAATACCATATAGCATGTCCTGACTGTGGGGTTTTGGAAAAAAATTAAAACGTACAGCTCTGTTATCACTTCCAACATAAATGAAGACAGAAAACTAAACAGCAGTGACGTTTGTAGGGTTACTGAAGTTTGGCTAGCTGGTATATAATGATGTGCTATGTGACCGCTAGCGACACAGCTATGTTAGCATAATATAAGCAAGCTAACTTTTTTTCCACTCGATAAAAGTTAACGTGAGTGTTCTCGGTGGTCAGGAACAAATGTAATCGCATGGCAGGATGCTGTAAAAGGACCAAACTTCAGCCAGGAGAACAACTGAGATAATCCATCCACAATACGAGGTTAGTCATTCATATACTGCTGCATGGGCTGGGCTGTAGTTACATCCTAAGGTTTTAAAAACTGAGCTTAAATAAATGATTAGCGGTAATAAAAGCCGAGGGAGGTCAACAGTGATCACTGACTGTGTTAGGAGCTTTTTGAGATTAAATAGAAGAAAATACAAAACATTAAACATGTTAACAACACAAAAGCCATATTAAACGCAGACTACTTTAGGCCCGGAAGCAGGATTTGTCAGGTCATCACTTAACGACCGGATTGTAATAGTTGTTTTTTTACAAGCTACTGAATCACGGGATGAATTTAGTTTTTCATATTACTACATAGAACTGTGTGAAAACGTTCCTTTTCATATAACTGTGTATATTCAGTCAGCCAAAAGTGCTTAGAAAGTTCACTTCTTTTCATTATAACAGCTCTGACCTAAGATGTAATGGTCTCTGGCACTGGGACATTTGCAGTCAAGCCACTGAGTTCTGCATGTTGCATGTTAACGTGCAAATGTACCTCAAATTTCACATTTTAGACAAAATAGAACAAAAATGGAATCTACACATTCAGAAACGTTTACTAACGTAACCAAACATCAAAGCTATTATTTTGTAAGAAAAAGTAAGTTGTTTCCTCTTGTCCGTCCCTAACAGCTGTTACTCTGTGTCGTCGTTTCTGTGTCAAATATATAAACATTGCACAGCAGTATTCAAGGACGCTGAGTTTCTTAAAGAATGTATTTGAGCATCTAATTAGCTGTTCCTCTGTATGCTTGTCTGACTCTAACAGCTTTGTGTTTGCTGTCAGCAGAACTGGTGACTAATTAATCATTAGCCTCCTGGATGAGGTCTCTCATCTGTGTTGCAGGAAAATATAGAACATCTCATTACCAGAATTTATCACATTAATGTGTTGCTGTAAAGGGAACCTCTGTCTTTAGTGATGTTGGTTGGTTCTCTACTTTTTTAATACACAGACTGAAATAAAGGTTGATGAATCGATTGTCATGAATTCATATTTGTAATCACCGGAGGAGAAATTACGTGTGTCACGTGCTAACATGCTAAACTAAGATAGAGAACTTTATAAACATCATCAGATTAGCCTTAGCATATATTAAATTATAATGTATGTATAGTCAAAGGGTTGTTTCACACACTTTCTCGTTTCAGTTTTTATTTTGATCTTTTTTCACGTTTCTAAGTTTTTCTGTGAAAAACAACTGAAAATCAGCAGCACTGGCGGTTCATAGCATTTTTGATCCCTGGGATTGGTTGGTATATGTTTTCATTGTTTCCTGTTTTACGTCAATAGTTCCTCTCTCTCTGACTTGTTGCCTACTCCAAATTTATGTCATGTCTTTCACCTTAAGGCCATTTCACATTCAGCGTGTTGTGAATAACAAAATTCAGAATTTTTAAAATCCCAACTTGTCGTGTAATTTGTGTATATCTACACCGAAAGTGTTGTGTTTTAGTAGAAAACAAGTCTTGAGAAAAACACAGGGAGAAAAAACTTTATCAGGTGATGATGAGCTGGTCCTTTTTAGTCGGAGACAGAGATTCTCCCCCTTTTTACGTGAAGGCAGCAGCATGGCTGCATGGTCGCTCACTGCAACTTTCCGACGTATTTCAGGATGTCAGTGGGGCAGTTTGAACTCTGGTTGCCAGGGTTGGGATCACCTATGAGTATGGATGGAAACTGATAAGACTGGCTAAGCAGTATATCAAAGACATTACATTAGTTCAATTTATTGCATGTGGTAACCCACATCAGATTTGTGGGTTGTGCTGCTGAATAAGGTTGGAGGTGTAATTTTCCCTCCCCGCCACTAGGAGGCGAGTATGCCTTGAGATGACTTTCTGTCAGTCAACATTTCCTGTTGTGAAAGCCATCCGTTCGTTAAGTGATGACGTGACGAATCCTACTTCCGGGCCTAAAGTAGTCTGCATTTAATATGGCTTTTGTGTTGTTAACATGTTTAATGTTTTGTATTTTCTTCTATTTAATCTCAAAAAGCTCCTAAAACAGTCAGTGATCACTGTTGACCTCCCTCGGCTTTTATTACCGCTAATCATTTATTTAAGCTCAGTTTTTAAAACCTTAGGATGTAACTACAGCCCAGCCCATGCAGCAGTATATGAATGACTAACCTCGTATTGTGGATGGATTATCTCAGTTGTTCTCCTGGCTGAAGTTTGGTCCTTTTACAGCATCCTGCCATGCGATTACATTTGTTCCTGACCACCGAGAACACTCACGTTAACTTTTATCGAGTGGGAAAAATGTTAGCTGTTTATATTATGCTAACATAGCTGTGTCGCTAGCGGTCACGTAGCACATCTTTATATACCAGCTAGCCCAACTTTAGTAACCCTACAAACGTCACTGCTGTTTAGTTTTCTGTCTTCATTTATGTTGGAAGTGATAACAGAGCTGTACGTTTTAATTTGTTTCCAAAACCCCGCAGTCAGGACATGCTATATTGTATTTAGATAGAAGCTAGCGAGCTAACTTCCTGCTAACTTCTAACTCCGTTAAATGTCATAAATTCCGTTTTCATGGATGCCTGGATGTTAAACTCAATTGTTACACCTGGTAGAGCAGAACGCTGATCATTTTATTACAGATGAAAGACAGTTTTTCAACTCTCAGTAATGCCATAGTGATTGTTTGATATATGGGCCTGCAGCGGAGTTTAGGCCCAGACACGGCTAGTGACGTCAGACTTAATAACCGGATTACTCACGAGGCAACCGCCAAATTAGCTGAAAGAAAAGCTAAAATAAAAGTTAAATTCACAATTTATCTTCACATACTAGTAGTTAATAGATATCAGATTAGGATCTGAAAAAAGTGAAATTTTGGCCGTGGGGAGCTGCGTCAGCCGGATGAGCTATCTCACCACGAGCTCCGGTAAGGGATGCTACATGAATGTTAGCACCATAAAGACATGTAGTTGACTGCTGTTAATAATAATATTTTCTGCTTTAAAAAACAAAACCAGTCGGAGTTGTGATATTTATGTTTAAAGTACTGTAACATCACTGATGTGCAGATGTTTAATTTTAAGTGCTAAAGAATATATTAAAATGTGCCCAGCTAACCGCTAGTATTAAGCTACTGCTTAGCGATTTCTGTGTATTTCTGTGTATTCTAACATTACTGTGATTCATCGGTGTTTGTTAGCTTTCCAAAACGTTGGAGAAGCAGTAATATCGTCATGTAGTGCTTAAATGCACCCTTTCAGTTTTGTTGATTTAGAAGTTAATTCATTTGATAAAGATGCAAAATATGTTCATAAAATGTGATTATAAAATGTGAGGGATCTCATCACTCTGTTGACGTATTAATGTTTTAAGAAGGTGATATATTTTTCTGAGAAATAATTCAAGTTGAAATATCTTAAAAAGAAGAACAGTTAAAAGCAAGCTGTTAAAAGGATAAATATGGGAGAGTGGATCTTACAAGTTTATTAATTTTAAAAGGGTAAATATAAGGTATATTTTCTGTTGTGCTAAAACCTTGTGTGATGTAACTCAAGTTATTTCATGATGGTTGAGACATTGTATAACTAAAATAATTTGTTATACTTGAGCAATACTTGACTGAAAGATGAGTGATGGAAGAAGCATAGATAAAATAGTAATGTATGCACTCTGAACTGTGTGCATAGATTGGTATTTGACCAGGACTGGATCATTCGAGATCTGAACCCTTTGGGTTCAGTGGCGAACCAATCCCAAGAGAGTGACTGTAGACGGACCAGAGTACGGTGTGGCCAGCCGTGGAATCCATCTTCAGCAAACCTCAGGACTATAACTACATTCCTTGACACAGATAAGACTAACACTTTAAAAATCTACCCGGGTAGTGTTAAAACCAGTGGACAGAAACACACACACACACACACACACACACACACACACACACACAAGAAACTCTAATTTCTCTTTCCAAAGAGAAGTGGACTGAGCAACAGGAGCGGAAGCTCTTTAATTGAAACTCTTTGGAGAATTTCCTTAAAGAGGATGTTTCGTTTTGATTTTATTTTTGAGCCCTTTAATGTGCATTTGTGCACTGTAGGAAGCCGGCTTTAGACAGGCAGGGTTTGTAAACTTTACAACTTTCAATACAGTTTCTATTCAAATCACATCTTATCTATCATTGTGTGGTTCCTTCTCTGCTGATCCTTTCAAGGCTCCATAGTCTTACCTAGAATTTTCTGATACTAGTCCAAAGTTGTCGAGACAATAATCTAATGTGTATCTCATATTATTTAATTGTAATACCTGTTACACATGCTGTGCAGTCAAATCACTATCCTAATTGCCGCTACGCTCGATCACGGTCATGCGCCGATCTTGACCTTTTCTCCTCCTATATCAGGGCTTATGAAGCCATATTGTCTGAGCGGTGACACCTGTCATTCAGGAGAATACTGCACAAGCTTCCTGCACCATAATGATGGTTAGAAATACAATCTGACTGTGAGCGACGCAACCATTACAGGTGGTATACTGCAGCCTTAATGAGGAGGCGCATACAAAGGCATTCAGTGTGTGACTCCTCTAGTTTGGACACGTTCCTCTTGATTGTATACATTTCTCCTGTCTGTTACTTATTCCTGCTGTCTTACTATTTATATTGTATTCCTGAACAGTTGCCATGCAGCACCCATAATTTTGTTGTACGTGTAGAGTGGCAATAAAGGGCCATTCCTCAATAACTCATCAGTCATGAGTCATTGTGGATATCCACAGTTACCACTTCATGCATAATGCACCGTATATATGTATGGATGTGTGCATGTACATGTCTATACTTATAGATATCTAGTACTTACATAGTAATAGTAATAGTAGTAGTAGAATAGTTGAAAATTTCCACACCCCCTATCCATAACACATTGTGGGTATGCGTGTACATAGCACCTCAGCTACTGTTATATATATTGTATTATCTTATTTATTTTGTATTTCTTGACTTTATATTCTGGTATTCTCTCTGTGTTATGATCCAAGCAGCCAGGAACACACAGGCACAAATGTAATCTTCAAAAAAATGGGTTTTATTATACCCCCAAAAAGGACAAGATGATTACAAAAATTCAAAATAACAAAAATAAAGCTTTTAAGAACCAAGTGGGCCCATAAAAGAGGTTAACTTAACAGAACGCTGCTCAAAAGTCACTTAACAAAAACATAACTCAACAAACTGACCTGCCCACATGAGAAACAGCTCCAGTTATATAGCAAATGAATAAACCATTATATACACCAAAGGTGAAAACTAAAGAGATAACAGCTAACCATCATTCAAGAAGAACCCCATTCCCCCTGCATGATCACAATAGATGATCCGGTCCACTTTATTGGCTTCTGCATTTAAACCAGCTCCACCCTCAGCCTCCTCTTTCAGCCAAACCAGGAAGGACTGGAGCGGAGGTCAGGTAACTCAGAAAGAGCAGAAATATAATCAATATAACATACCTATATAAAATAACAAACAATGCAAAGCAAAGTCTATGCCACCATTTGGGCTATAGCTTAGTGCTGTCATGCATTACAGGTAAACTCAAAATATCAAATTAGTTAACTTATGATCACAGAAACTTTAGAGCATAATGTAAAGCTCTTTCTTTTCTCTCCCTGTGAAATAAGCAGAGGACCAAACTGCATACAAACATTTTGCTGATGTTTGCCGAGCTGATAGAAACATTGCATTTGAAATTACCTAATAGTCCCTCCCTTTATGTACACTTCAGTAGTGCTAGCTAGATCCTTAAGTACCGCAACTTACAGACACCTGCAGTCATCCCAGTGTTGTGGAAAAAACCCAACACCGTCCCACTTTTAACCCCTGACTTTGACACTCTTCATCTCTTTTTATGCAACGTCCTCTTGTGATTAACAAACAAACAGGAGCAGTGACAAAAGACCAAATGAATATTACCTAAGTATCTCAATTGTGTGGTTGCATGTAGCCATCACACTCTGTATTCTTCTGCTGTCTGTACCTGAGCTGTGGTAACGCACACATTTCCCCACTGTGGGATCAATAAAGTCTTAACTTATTCTATTCAATTCTATTCTTTTTTAGCTACAGATCACTTGTTGCAGTGGTTTGGCAGGTAAGATGTATATATTTGTTTGGTTTGTCTGGTTTTCTGCATTTGGGTCCTTCGTCCTGCCACGTGACACTTATTAGTACAGTCACTCAGTGCTGTTGAACAAGGTATTGAAATGCAAAACAGATTCCTAAAAATGTACATAGAAATCTCTTTAACAGATCAAAATATTTCCATTGCAGAGAATGGCATTAAAAGCACATGTGCATTGTGTACGTGTGTATTGCATATGTACATATCTATTATATTTCACCTATGGTCACCTGCACTTTACAACTGAATGGGTGCATTCATATTTCTTGCTCCACTGGACTGAAATGGAGGCACTGCTCTTCACTCCTCTGTTCCCATGGTGAAGGTCTGCCGATGTCCACTGATGATTTTTTCCTCATTACTGAAACATGTGCTTTACTGATGGTGAGCTGACTGAACATGCTCATCAGCTTCTATGTAATCCTGTTTTTGACTTTCCCCCTTTGCAGAGTTAAAAAAAAATCAGCTACTTAATAACCTGATAGTAAAGCGTTCATCCATCATTCATTCATCTTCTCAAACGCTGGAACAAATAATTGTTATCTTTGTTATGCCACTGGTGTTTGTGGTATAGCAACATTACACTACACCCATTTTTAGTCCTGAGAGTCAAAACATAATTATCACAAGAAAAATGTTTTCAGCTCCCGGTGCCTTCGTTGCTGCTCTGGCCTATGAAAAACATTTGTTACAAGCAGTCAGCACAGCAGCACATGATCCTGACTGTGGATCCTTCTATGTGGACACATTCATAGCTGTGTATTCTAGATGTGCTGGAGCATATGTCCACAAATCCCTGCTCCACTTACAGCAAGTCAATAAAACTTCACGTGAAAAGGCACGACATATGTTGGGTGTTTATACTACTTGTGTCAGGTTGGCACTTATATAAATATCCCATTTAATTACTTATGGTGCTGAATTAATTAGATTTGTTGTGCACTGTTGTTTCTGTGTTTACTGACCCTGCAGGGCCGGGCATTAATGACCCGGCTCTCCATCATCAGCCGACATACTCAGAGCCTATAATTATAGTTAACGCTGCCTTTTGTTTGGCCAGCTTACAGTCAGAGCTCTTTGCTGACCCCAGCGTTTTGCTGTGATGGGGGTGGCAAGACAAGATGCTACACAAAGCCTTGATTAACAATATATCCTGAAACGTGACAATGTCATTTACAACCCCCGAGACACGCAGTAGACTCTGCTGTCTGGCAAATAGAGGCAGGATTTCATATAGCCAGTGAAGTCTTAATACATGTAAGTACAGAGCTGGATGATTATTGCCATGGAATCTCACGCTGTGAATTTAACCTGTTCCAGAGGAGGTTGTGTTCCCGAGCTACAGCTTATAAATTATATATTATACATTATAAATCAGCTCAAAAGGTAAAAAATCTTTTATAAATCACTGCCTACTGACCTGTTTTCCTGTTGGTTGCAGCAATATTACAATATTCTTGTTGTTCTATAAGCGTTAATATACAATCTTAAATCCCTGCATATATATTTATACTTGCTGACCTTGTTTCCAGATAGATTTGAAGTCTTTACATTTATTCTTTGTTTGTTTTCAGACTGCTAAAATCAAGGATGCAGATGTAATAATTAAAACTGTGTTTTAAATATTAATTTGTTACTTAACCCTTTAAAGCCGGTCAGAGCGGGCACGCTCCATTTTGCGTAACTATTTTTAAATCCCGGTAGCTCTGCAACCACATAAGCTAGCGCAATAATGTTTTTTGCATATGAAGTTGTACTTACATCTTATGCCATCAGCTTGTCCTATGTCCCGGTTTACTTCCACATACAGCTTTGCAAAAACTGCATAAAAAGCGCTTGCAGCAACACAAACATAATATTCCAGAAACAGGCTTTGCTGATCCGATCAGCTGTTCATAACACTTCCTAGTCCATCAGCGTGAACTATCGCATGTCCGCCATGTCCTGCCCAAAACCGGAAGTGACGTCATTTTGCGGAAATGTCGTTTTTTACCATCAGGGCCTCATGAGCCTATACTGGTGTTTTTAAAAGTTATGTTTGACTTTATGACTTTCTGTGTGGTTTCTGGGATGCTTAGGACTCATATTGCACTGCTGGAAATAGTTTATTTTGATGCATATGCTGCTTTTTTGCAAATTTGCATTATAATATTTATATTCGTTTTTCCTGCAGTGTATAAAAATTGGTGTATTTCAAAAATAAAACTATGAAGACACTCAAAATAAATTTCCTGTGGTGGGAAATTATTGAATGCAACTTTTTTGTATTTACAGTTTTGAGGGATAAGCCTCTTAAATTTCTCTAACTAGAAATATATGTTAAAAAACAAAAACGATTTTCAATTTTTTTGTAGTTTATTGCACTTTTTTGCAATTTATGTAATTACTATGCACTTAATGCAGACATATCATTAAATTCTGGGCTATAATGGTTGTATTGATGTATAGCAACTTGAAATGCTCCCAAAAATGGCTCCACAGCATGTAAAATATAATATAAGCTCTGGCGGACTTGGTTCTATGGTAGGTCTTAAAAGTTTAAGTATAATCCACCAGGTTCTCCTGTGTCTGTTAACTTGGCATTAAAAGTTTGGATTTAAAATCATAAAGCTAAACAGCAGCTCAGCTGACAGTAATTTGTTGTTTTTTAAATGTATGTTGTATGGCTGCATGGTTTCAGATTCATTTTACGTTTTCCTGAAGATGGATTTTAGAGAATAACATAATTTAAACTACAAGTAAACCAAAACTTAAAATTGAAACAACAGTATAAAAGTATGTGAAAAACTCCACATCAGGTCCCAAAGTTAAACATTTCCACACTTTGGACTGTGCCCTGAATATTTCTACCAGTCACAAAGAGGTGGATATGAGAGGACATGAGTCTCTTTATAACCAGATTTCCATAGTTTAGTTTGGCTCGTTATCCCTCCTGTTACTTCTTGTTCTTCCTCTTATTTCAGGTGGTCTTCTCTTGGCTCTTTCTATCACAGGAGGGCATGATGCTTTCTGCCAGAAGGGCTGACACCTTCTGACTACTTTTTACTTTTACACTTGTAAACAAATATCTGTACTAATCTGCACTCCTTACATTTTAAAAACAGGCTCGTTACTTTTAGTTAAAACGTTTGGGGCAAGTTATTATTTTGTCACTGCTCCTGTTTGTTTGTTAATCACAAGAGGACATTGCATAAAAAGAGATGAAGAGTGTCAAAGTCAGGGGTTAAAAGTGGGACCGTGTTGGGTACATAAAGGGAGGGACTATTAGGTAATTTCAAACGCAATGTTTCTATCGGCTCGGCAAACATCAGCATAATGTTTGTGTGCAGTTTGGTCCTCTGCTTATTTCACAGGGAGAGAAAAGAAAGAGCTAACTTCACTCAGAGATGGAGAAAGCTGGGAAAGATTAGATTAGATCAAATGAATTTTAGCTGATGATGCTGAGATCCACTGACTGAATTCCACCTTCATAGCAACTTTATACCATCTAGAAAACAGACAGCATAAACAGGGTACTGTCAGTGTAGAGGATGGAAATCAGCCAGGACAACTCATGAAACATCTGCCCACATCTGCTTTAATTAAGTTATGTACATCCACAGAGAGAAGCAGGTCAGCTGATCACAGCCCGCACACTAAGATGATTTACTGGAGCTCACATTAGAGATGATTGTGAGTTATTTTCCCCACATGGAGCCATTACAAACAATTTCAGGGTTCGTCCACCTGCTGAATCCCACTTAACTGTTTGTATTCCTATCTAGTGAATTTTATTATTATGTTTATATAGCAAATGTTCAGTTAGCTTTGCACAAAAATAGAAACTTCCTCCAAAGAGCTACTTTTTACTTTCTTACTTGAGCACAGAAGCTGAATCAGTACTTTTACTGGAGTAGTTTTTAACAGTAGTATTGGTATTACTACTTAAGTGCAGAATGTGTGTGCTTTTGCCAACCAAGAGATGGCAAGACATTCATCCTGTCAGGAGAGTTACACTCCATCTATGTACCGTTATAACGTCCGTTCTCGGTGCTGCTATTCTTTGTTTGCTGCCATTGGCCATCAGCAGCATTGATTTGTAATGTGTGGATCTACGGACAGCTGCCAGTGCATTACTGTGAAACTGAAGCAAAAGGTATTTCTCAGGATTTATTAGACTTACTGTTTTTTCTCTTTTTAGACGTCCTCTGGAGACTCTGTCCTGTAGCTGAAATGTTTTAATGCGATGTTTAATTGACAGACACAGGATTTTACAAAAACGCTGCATTAAAACCTTCATTCACATTCTTGTGCTGAAACAGAAAGCAGAGGTTCTTCATACGCTTCATGGTGGTTCATGCTCCAAAGGGGTGAACAACTTCACTTTGCCAAAATAGAACTTACTGAATTTCAAACCAGTTACAGAATGATTGATTTTTGTATTGATTTTTGATGATATCCCCACCCTGCACAAAGGCCATGAAGTCCACAATCTCAGACACAAATATACAAAGATGCTTTTGACCATAAGATCAAGTTCAGGAGCTCTGCCCACAAAATCAAAACCCACTGATGATGTGAATGTGGCCCATGTGGTCTTCAAAGCCACGTGTGTGTATCTGTGGACCATTTGGACATTAAATACACGTCAGTTTTAGATCCCTGGCTGTTACACAGAAACCAAACACATGAGTTCACAACAAGCCGAGCGTTAGCAGCCCAACAAAGAGCATTTCAGTAAAATGAAGGAACCGTGGAGTGCAAAAGCATAATTTACCTGTGGTCACAATTTAGGTGTCTATATTCTTTTGGTTTTAGTCTAACTTTAGTCGACTGAATATATAATGAGATTATAGTAGATTAAGTCTGAAGTCGACTCAGTTGACTAAAATCTAAAAGTGCAAAAGTTTTTTGTGTTTTTACCAGTGAAATTTGTTCCACACAGTTTACAAAGTTTATTATTTTTCTGATATCAAATCTGAAATCTGTTCATGTAGCTACTCTTCCTTCCTCCCACTTGTTGTGTTTTTATGAGGAAGTGGGAACATAAGCATAGATTTATATTTTCCAAAATTTTCCACGCAAAACTACCGATTTCAGTTCTGGATTCATTCGGTCATTTTATCTTGCATCTACTTAAAAATTCTAGCATTTTTCCCAGTAAGATTTGAACAGTCATCAGTTGTAAAACCTGCTAGTTTGTCACATTTTAGCTCAACCCCACCCAAGCATGCACTTACCTCTGTGAACAAATCACAAAACTGCAATAATCAGTAAGCCAATTTCTGATGAGTTGTTTAGCAAAGAGTGTTTCGTGCCTGAAATGTGTGAAACTGCATTATATGTACTTAACTTGCATTTGAATCCTAACTTTACTTGGTCTGAAGCAGGCCTGTCAAGGACAACCAAAGGCCAGATGTGAGGTGGTGCAATTCTCTTGTAGCAGATTTAGTGCATATAGCTGAGTCATAAGTGCAAGGTAGCAGAATGGGCCTCACACATAACCATCCAATAATCTAATCTTTGTGTAAAGTGTTTCACAGTTATACAGGAAAATGAACTCAGGTGGGCAATTGGCCAGATTTACAGAAAATGTCCAGAACTTTATGATTACACCTGAGTTTCTGTCTCATACGGAAGAGGATTAGGGCCACTGGAAAAATATTCTGAGAAAAAAGTCAGAATTCTGACTTTAATCTCAGAATTCTGACTTTTTTCTCAGAATTCTGACTTTAATCTCAGAATTCTGACTTTTTTCTCAGAATTCTGACTTTAATCTCAGAATTCTGATTTTAATCTCAGAATTATGACTTTAATCTCAGAATTCTGACTTTAATCTCAGAATTCTGATTTTAATCTCAGAATTATGACTTTAATCTCAGAATTATGACTTTAATCTCAGAATTATGACTTTAATCTCAGAATTCTGACTTTCATCTCAGAATTATGACTTTTTTTCTCAGAATTCTGACTTTATTCTCAGAATTCTGATTTTAATCTCAGAATTCTGACTTTAATCTCAGAATTATGACTTTAATCTCAGAATTATGACTTTTTCCCCTCAGAATTCTGACTTTATTCTCAGAATTCTGATTTTAATCTCAGAATTCTGACTTTATTCTCAGAATTCTGACTTTCATCTCAGAATTATGA
The DNA here is from genome assembly GCF_056152115.1 of Neolamprologus brichardi. Classification (NCBI taxonomy): domain Eukaryota; kingdom Metazoa; phylum Chordata; class Actinopteri; order Cichliformes; family Cichlidae; genus Neolamprologus; species Neolamprologus brichardi. The sequence goes on along the minus strand of NC_142104.1, from coordinate 41,413,481 downwards.
CTTTTTTCCCTCAGAATTATGACTTTATTTTCAGAATTCTGATTTTAATCTCAGAATTCTGACTTTCATCTCAGAATTATGACTTTTTTTCTCAGAATTCTGACTTTAATCTCAGAATTATGACTTTAATCTCAGAATTATGACTTTTTTCTCAGAATTATGACTTTAATCTCAGTTCTGACTTTTTTCTCAGAATTCTGGGTTTTTTCAGAATTCAGGAAAAGAAGAAAAAAAAGACGTGCCCACTTTTTTCCCCCCCAGTGGCCCTAATCCTCTTCCGTAGTCTCAAGCATCCCTTGGTCATAATGAGCCTGTGGTGGCAGCTAAGCTTATAGGTGGACTAACTGGTCCACATATATCCATGTGTTTGGCTTACATGTATACACAGCAATGAGTCTAGCCTACCTTATTTTTTGTCATTTGATAAATAAAAATATAATTTGTGCTTGTTGACATTGAATCATTTTCATTTTCTTTTGAGAAAAAACCAGCACCTCTTTGTATGCAGAAGGAAACGAAAATGCAGATTATTACGTTAACATCAAAGGTTTTGGTGTCAAGACACGAGAAGTGCGACTATGCACTGACATTCATCAGGCAGCAACAATCTACAGGCTCACATACACGCCATTTTCAGTTTCCTCTGGAGACTCAGTGAATCTGTCAGCAACATATTTATCCTCCTTCCTTCTCTGCATTTAGCGAAAAGTGGGAAATCGATCATTTAGAGTGAATGTACCATGTTCAACATTTTTCCAAAAATACAAAAACAAACAACAATAACAAAAAGCACAATAAGCTACAGCGCTGCATCGCACAGAGACTCCTGGTTCCATCAAACATAAAATGATGATGCACTACATCCTGGACGCTGTCTGGAGGGTTCAGCTTTCAGCCAGAGGGCCTTCATCACTGCAGTGCCATCGACTCTGCTAGGAGTGCCTCTCTCAGTTTCAATTTCAGCCACCATTTTGGAAATCTCTTCAGCCCTCAGACTCCAAGAGATTATTCTCTTAAAGGGGATCATCACTCAAATTAAAAATTAATGTTTCCCCTGTGCTGGATGGCAGAACCCTGAATACTGATGAACATGAATTCTATCCTCGGGCCAGGAACCGCATCACACTCAGACCAGGGTGGAGTTAAAAGTACACCCACATTTAGTGTGTCCACACTTGTCATCATAAAATGAAATAAACCTCTGAATTATCCACGTTTAGCTGATGATAATTTGTGTTTGTTTTGTTTTTAACTTTGATGTCCTGAATAGAGACGTGAGCTTCAAAAAAACACAAACAGGAAATATTTCATCATTATGATGTCATATAGTAGCTGAAGCTATGCGTACATATTTAAACTCACTGCTCTCTGTCTTGTCATCTTTGCCCTTCTTATCATGCTCAGTGTTGGGGAGTAACGGAATACATGTACCGCCGTTACGTATTTAAAATACAAAATATGAGTAACTGTATTCCGTTACAGTTACCGTTTAAAAAGGTGGTATTTAGAATACAGTTACTTTGTTGAAATAAATGGATTACACTTCCCTGTTTCATATTGTGGCGGGTCAGGACTGTTTGGGTTTTGTTTGACAGCTACGTTCTGTTGTTCCAGGCGGCAGCGTTACGGTTGCCATGGTTACAGGGTGACGCTCTGTCTCTGCGTGTTTCCTGGGTGAGAGAGGCCTTTTTGTTGTTGTTGTGCTAAGCTAATAGGCAGAATGCTACCGGTATAGCTCTAAAGAATGTAGCATCATAGGCAGTGTAGTCCGTGCTGCAGGGAGAATGGACTGCCATACCCGTTATGTGTCTGTGAGCGAGGGAGGGAGAAAAAGGAAAAGTACGAGCTGTCATCGAGCAAAAACGGGAGCTGGAAGCATGTAAATATAATAATAACCACTGCAGCCAAGAAGAGAGCCTGACGAGCCCAGCTGTAAGTAAGCTATTAAGACTCGACTGTACACCGTGTTCGTGTTTTCCTCCTAAACAATAAGTTCCGTTGGAGCAGCCTTTCAACGCCTCTCTCTGTCTCTCGCTAGCAAAGTTGACCCAGACAACAAAGTAAAGCTAGTTTTCAGCTATGAGCCGACACAGAACCCACCGTATTAGCCAGAGGTCCCTTTACTACGGTTCGGAGCCGCGGACCTTCAGTAACAGTAATAAATCACAGCAATAGTACATTCATGTAGTTGTAAACAGCATGATAATATATTAAGTAATCCAAAGTATTCAGAATACGTTACTCTCATTGAGTAACGTAACGGAATACGTTACAGAATACATTTTGGGGCATGTAATCTGTATTCTGTAATGGAATACATTTTAAAAGTAACCTTCCCAACACTGATCATGCTAATATCATTTAGCATGAAGGGAAAGTACATTTGTCTCTCTGTTACTTCTGGACGTCACGTCTACCTCCTAGAATGGTTTTAATTCTTTGTAGCATAGATTCAACAAGGTGTTTAAACACTCTTCAGAGATTTTGATCCATCCGAGCAAAACTGAAAATAATACACACGAGATGGGAGACTATCACAATAAAACAGGAAGTAACACACATTCATACACACACTAATACTCAAACTTGACACTGGGCCATGGGATGAAAAGACACGGGGACGTGAAAGACTGGGGAAAAACACAGAGCGATGAACATGCGAACATAAAGGGTAAAAAACACAGAGACAAAACTACAAATGTATCAACTAAACAAGACAGGAGCCGTAGACAGCCACGGAGACAGAAAGCAGGGGGAATAGACAGACGAGATTCATGACTGAAAGGATAACGAAGCACAGAGATGAGACTGTCCAGTCTGTCACGTAGCGAAAGTAGGAGCTCTGAACAGCAGACTAGAAAATAAGTAGAACCAGAATATTGTCAGAAATATAGAACAAAACTCAAAATGGCAAGCTTGTCGAGTGGACATCTGTGATGTGAATTTCCCGTTCCTCCACTTCGTGTTTTGCTGTTATCAAACCCAAAGTGCAAGTTGAGATCAAAGTTAAGAGTTTAAAAGATTTATTTACACAAGTTAAAGAGATAATGATGGGCCGGCAGACTGTGAAACGAGTAGGTTTCTATAGACAGCAAAACACGCAGTAAATACGTGTTTGTTAGTGCCAACATCTCCAAACCTAAATTGCCGTAGGGGTCTACCAACTTGTAAATCTTTACTTGCACTCTTCACCCCTCATACTTCTCTCCATCTGCACCAACCTGTGCACCAACCATCTGATGCTGCTTTGGATTTTTGAGTCCAGGTATTTGAACCTGCATCATTTCTGTTTCAAAAAGAGAGTGGAGAGCTGGGGGACTGTCTCAAAGAGAGGAAACAGGTTCAGCTTCAGAGGAAGGAGCTGCAGCTGCAATGGTAGGACTCATCATTGTAACAATGTTTCATCAGTCAGACTTCTTAAGCCCTCTTCAGTTTTGCTGAATGTAACATGACTGACTTGCTTAGTCTATTAAAGCAGAACACTTTAACAAGTTCAGCCATACATTCTCAGGACACTGATAATATGAGCTATTATTATTATTATTACTATTATTTGCAAGATTTGTCAGTACATGAAGTGATGCATAGTGCTTGGTGTTTCAGGAACAGATTTTACTTCTTATTTCTCTACTTTAGCCATCTGAAGTGGTCTGAGCCATCTGAATGGCTCAAACCACAAAAAAACATGACGTACAGGTCTCTCCATGCTCTTTCATATACGACTCTATATGGTTTCTTGCATTTTTTATTTCTTAAATGTCAAGATCAAGTGCTTACCCAACTGAGGTACTCGCGTCATCTCATGGTTGGGGTCTCTTTCTTACAATATAAAGCACCTGGAATTTGGTACAATATAAATAAAATAGAAGTTGGGCTTCATGATCATTTAGAATACTCCCATTGGTCTAATCTGTTATATGTAAGTATGAATATTTACTGTGGTTATTGTGGTTTAATGTACACACTTTCTCAGTGCATTGATCAAAATGAAGCATTACTGATACATTTATACCTTTATACTGATTCCATTAGTTACAGAAAAGACTGCTGCTTCTTTAGAAAGAACGATCAAAATATCTCCTGAATGTTTTGTGAATATAAACACACCAAACCTCTTTTTACTGCGGAGACATTTTTAGGCAGTAACTAATGAACTAAACTTGGAGAAGCAATTGCTCAAACTCTCAACCTTTTTTCTTTTTGGGGCTAATATTTCGTATACATTCCCATTTTTAGTTCCTTTGACTGAAAATTATCTTTGCATATGAATTATTGTAAATGAATTGCCTTATTCACCCATTCACACACACTCGTAAAAGCACTTTGTGTTTGCTTTCTAAACACATTGGAGATTTATTTATATTTATATTATATTTGGAGATTTAGATTTATTTGTCTTTGCTGTAGATTCCTCCATCAGCTGATGCTGTGGTGAACAGCCATGGAGGTGTAATGGGTCCTGACTAGGGATGGGTATCGTTTAGGTTTTATCCGATACCGGTGCCAAACCGGTACTTTTGAAACGGTGCCGGTGCTTAAACGGTGCTCAAACCGGTGCTTAAAGAATGGAGAACACAAAATTGGTCCAAAAACCTCTCATGTTCAGCTGTTTTTTTGTAAAAAGATAACAATGTTAGCCTTTTCTGCAGCTACGGGGCATATATGGTATCACTCTTGGCTGGAAGCAGTGCTTAAACAATGGAAAAAACACAAACTTTGTCCAAAAACCTCTCATGTTTAACTGTTTTCCACTTTTTCTTTGGTCATTTTAGCCTTTTTGGCCAGGGTGAAGGGAGTATCTGCCATCAAACAAGAAGACAGCCGCATGTAGCTATGATGGTGTTTGCTAGTTCACCTTACATGCATTAATGTAATAACGTGGTTAGCCTACTCAATGTAAATTACACACGAACAACATTAAGCTACTCACGCAGAGAAGAACAGCTGCTGCTGCATCATCATCATCATCATTTCTGCTACACTGGCAGGGCTAGGGGCCAGGACTCTCCTCTTCGGGTTTTTGGGGGATGTTGCTAACTCCGGGTCCGATAACAGGCACCACACCCGCAGTAGATGTGCTCGGTGTGAGGTCTCGCAGCAAGCTATCAAATACGGTGCATTTCTCGGCTTTTAAAAAAACGCTATGCGTCGCCAGGTGTTTCATCAGATTTGAGGTGTTACCTCCTTTGACAGTATCACAGTATCAGCTTAAAGCACTTGTTGCAGCTGCTGAGTTTGCATCTTTTGCTGTGAAGTACAGCCAGACTTTGACCGCTTCGCCTTGGGCATTTTTAATCTGTAGCTCTGCTCTAAAAGAACGTACATACCTGGACCCGCCTACTATCCTCGGAAACGTAAAATGATTGGCTAGAATTCAAAGTGTGTGACATCTCAGGGGAAATAAAGCACCGAAATGTGCGCTGCTTTTCGGTCTGGTTACTACCGTTCATGTCAGAACCGGTGCCATCATGGCACCGGATACCAGTACCCATCCCTAGTCCTGACCACTCTCTTTGAACCTAAGCAATGTTCTCTAACATCGGAACAGAAAGAGAACAAGATAAATAAAATATTTGTTATGTCATGGTATCTTTGGGGACTTTTTCATACATATCGAGCCTGTGCTAGCATCCAGAGCAGCTGTGAGAGTTTGTTATTAGTTACGTAAAAAAAATGTGTTTTTCATAAGATAAGAGATAACTCTTTATTGTCATTGCACAGTCATACATGGTACAATAGTACAATGAAATTGGAAAACTGTCCCACGTTGGCACGACGTACAACACAACATGCCACGACACAGCACAGTAACTTAAGTAATAAAACAAAGTGTGTGTGTAGTGCACATTGTTATTATTGCACATTAATTATCATTCGTGCTCCTTGTTGTAAATATAAATATTATTAATGTTATTGTTGTTACCCCCCAAAAAGTCCAGGGAGGTAGCCAATCACGGCAGCTGTTAGCATGGATCAGGGCTGTTGCCCTGTTGTAACAGCCGTCCTTGAGTCTGTTTGTCTGGGACCTCAGCAGCCTGAACCTCCTGCCAGACATAAAAAGAAAAGTAATCTGATTGGCAGCTTCAAAGGTTGTAACACTTTAATCAAAATACTTTATTGCAGGCTGTCGAAGGATAAATAAATTAAATTAATTAAATACATTAAACATGAATTAAAAAGCGCTGGACCGAATAAAAGATGATATGAAGGCTGCGAATGTTACACCAGGAGACGCCCTGGATAGGAAGAAGTGGAGGAAGGCATGCAAAACAGCAGACCCTGCATCGCGGGATATGAACTGCTAGGAAGAAGAAGACATTAAAAATGAATTATATTAAAAGGATATTGAAAAAATCTTTAAAAACACACTGATTAGGTTTGTTTTAGGTTTCAGTGTTTTTGTCCCAGAACATAAAGTTGATAGGAAGGACACATGCTCATCTCTACTCACACCACAATGAATTGAACACGACACCAAATCATATCTTCAGTATGTTCCATCGTGTAACTTCAACTTTTGTCATTCGTGTCTTTGTGAACATGAACACCAGCCTTCAGCAACATGCTAGCTGTCTGCAGTTGTTCATGACTGAAAACAGCTCCGGGCTGAGTACAAACAGCGCACACACTTCGGTTACACAGACACAACACACCAGATCAATCAGGAATATTTCTTTAATAACTTTTCACATGACATAACTGCCACATGAAAGCATCAAGAGAAAGTTTTTAGCGACCGAAGAACACGGAGGCTCTGCATACCAGTAAAATTAAATACACATTCCTTTCTTCATTTTCCGCTGCTCTGGATATTTCACAACGGGCTTCTAACAGACAATCAACAAAAGCCCATAAAATGGCTCTAACATTCTTTACCTTCAGTGAGTCAGAAGAATATTTTGGCTAGTTTTAAAATCTCTAAGGTCAGGGCCCAAATGCTTAAGGAATTATGCTAGGACAAGCTGAATGAACCGTTTCTTGTCCTCACCTCCTCTACAGCAGTATTCAGTTCATGCTTCCAGTGTCGCCCATAATTGACCTTCTTTCAGGAGGAAATGTCAACCGTGAGTTAAAAGGAAAAAAACATCACTTGTTACTTCTTGCTAAATGATCTTTCTCATAGCATACTTGACTAAAACAAAGCTAGTAGGGGTGGGGAAAAAATGGATACTGTGTAGTATGGTGATATTTTGTTTGCTAATAATGTATCAATACAGGGACAGCAGAAATCGATATTTTGTTACAAAAAACGTGGACTGGAACTCTGACTTCAGAGCATGTTGATCCTTTTTCTGAGCAAGAATCCTGACATTCCTTCACTGTCCAAATGTGTTTAACTTGTTTTTTGGCAGCAATAAACATGACAGTTTACTTATTTTAATTTAAGACATGTTTTATTTTAATTAAGTTTAAATCTTTTATTTAATGTAAAATTATATTTTGTTTTAATTTACTTTCAAATTCTTCAGTTGCTGAAGGGGCTGCATAGTTTTCATAAACTGCATAGTTCAGAATAGCTATAATTGTACCAGATGGTTGATTCAGTTAAGTTGGACTAGACTGTAATACAAACTGTTCAGTTTGTCAACAATAACACTGAAATGAGAGAAAGACTGAGTGTGAGACTTTGATATTAGATAAAATGAATATTGATAAAGTTTACCTTTATGTACAGAATCTGAATATCGCAAAATATTTTAAAAAATTGCAATAATATCGTATCGTGTGTTAAGTATTGTGATAATATCGTATCGTGGGATGTATGGGGATTCCCACCTCTAAAAGCTAGCATACCATCAAAGAGCATCTTTCTAAGCAAAGTATACCTGTCACCGAAGACACCAGCCCAACTCTGTCTGCCGCTTCTAATATTCATTTAGCAGAGAGCACTGGCTGTTTTTGCCTCGCCGAGACATCTTCTGCCATTTGTTGGTGTTTTAAGGAAAAATATACATACCCCACCAACACACACAGAAAGAGAGCGAGAGAACAATAAAAGAGAAGCAACACAGTCTTCCAGCAAAAAATATTATGACCTTTGACACCTGTTCCATTAAAAAAAAAACACACTGAAAAAGAACAAAACAACGAGAGAGAAAAGTGAAGGGAAGAGATGTAGAAATTTGCAGCAGGGAACAGAAACGGTGGCTCTTCTAAGAGCCTTTGGGTTCACGGGTAAGAGGATCAATCAGTGCAATAAGAATGTAAGGTGGCTGAAAAGAATTATAAAACCATCAAATACATGGAAAGAAAGCGACTGGACTTCTTTAAGTTTCCTGGAGTCGTTTCACGTCTCATCCGAGAAGCTTCTTCGAGAAGCTTAATAAAAACAGTTCTGATAAGCACATTTGCATAAACATCGAGATGCTCAGTGATTATCCTCATCTTTCTTTTTACCACAAAATGTGCAAAGTTCTTCATCCCACTTGAGCATACACAACTATGCATGGCTGGACTGGAGGGGATTGGAGTAAACAGTGTACATGACCTTAATTGTCACAATCGAGAGCATCAATGGAATTCGGTTACCCATTCAGTGTAGAAGACCAATTTCCAGTAGGAGTAAGTCTTTAGGTTTCTAACCCTAAAACTTTTAAATACACTTTGTGTGTATTTTACAGCGAAGGTCCAATATCCCCTACTCCCACCGTCAATATGAAAAATGGCTAATTTTCACAATTTTCACCTGGGTCCGCTGGAGACTGTTGACCTTCGCTTAACCGGAAACTTTCTCTCAGCTGAACACGGGATACGCACAAACATGCACGAAACGTGTACACTGATACTGATACGCACTATCACCCTCCCTCCCCCAAATCCAACGCCTCCTCTCTTGCTTACCTCCCATCCGATGTGGACAGCGGATCAGCTGGAGGCGTGATCAAAGATTGCAGCGCTCCCAGACCCGCTGTACACACTGGAATATTCTCCCATGTTGCTGGTCTGTGTTATATTGTGTTATGGTGTGTTGATATCCTTTTGTGTTACACATTTCAAAGTTTTATTCCCTGGCTACCTAGCCTGACCTGTCTCCCCAGTGTGATTTTTGTGTATTGTATGTACGGTCTGCAAGGTCTGTCATCTTGGTTGTGGGCAACTGTAACTGACAAATAAAGGCTTTCTCATCATCTCATCATCCTGTCTTCCTTCTCTCACCACCGATGAGTGAGTCCTGCAGCAGTCCCTCAGTGCTCGTCCCGGGATGTTGTCTGGACCTGGGGCTTTGCGTTTGTTGATCCTGGCAAGGGATCGCCACATACTGTCTGGGGATAGTATCACCACCCGATCGTTGGGGGGGGGCGAAGTCTTCTGTGGGGTGAAGTTAATTAATAAATGAATGGATGAAAGCTTCAGCTAAGAATAGGGATGAGTATTGATAAGATTTTCACGATTCCATTTTTGATTCTGTTTAACGATTCGATTCTTCATCGATTCTTTTTAAAAAATGGTAAATGGCCTGTATTTGTATAGCGCTTTACTAGTCCCTAAGGACTCCAAAGCACTTTACATATCCAGTCATCCACACATTCACACACTGGTGATGGCAGCTACATTGTAACCACAGCCACCCTGTGGCGCACTGACAGAGGCGAGGCTGCCGGACACTGGCGCCACCGGGCCCTCTGACCACCACCAGTAGGCAAGGGGTGAAGTGTCTTGCCCAAGGACACAACGACCGAGACTGTCCAAGCCGGGGCTCGAACCGGCAACCTTCCGATTACAAGGCGAACTCCCAACTCTTGAGCTACGATCGCCCAAAAAGAGAACACTAAGGTCGATTAGCTTGTTTTATAGCTTTTGAGCCGCTTAGGCGCCGTGTTTCCTGCCTGGTAAATGACGCTCCGCAACGTGGTGACGTCATTCGGGGCGACTGGAATCGATAAGGGAATCATTACTGATGCTCATTTAGGAAACAAAAACACTGTTAAAAAAACTTTAGTCTCTTGTACAGGTGATTTTTTTGGAGACTTGATTGATCAGTAGTTGCTGACTACAAAGAATTTTACGACAATGTTATTGTTCTATAAGCATTAATGTGTACTTCAAAGACCTGATGTTAAACTGTATGTAACATCTGCTAATATATTTAATATTTACTTTAAAACTTAAAGAGCTCCGAGTCAGCAGCTGAGAGAAAGAGTGAAACGATCGAGAGCAGGGAGTGTCGTGTTGTCACCGACTGTTTTATTCACAGCACGTGTTCTCGTAATACGTTTAATATGTGCAGCTTGTTACTAAATCACTGAATGAAGTGCAAACTGTGCATCAGATCACGTGAGTGGGTGTGGATTAACTTTGCGATTCAGAAAACGTATCAAACTGTTGCGTCATTTTAATCTGTTGCTAATTCTCTTTGACTGTGGAGGAGCAGCTACTACAGCACAGGACACACACATGAAGAATAGCTGAAGGGATTCCCACGTGTGCTTTATCAGGCTGTGTAAGCTTTAATGTTCAAATGGATTCAGTTTTAAGTTTCAGGGCTCTGATTTGCAGCCGTCACCTTAGAGATAAACAGCATCACTGAAAGCGTGACTTTTCAATAAAATAATGAACTGGAATTAAATGATGAATTTTACTGCTCTGTGCACAACATCACCAGAAAAGATTAATGAATTAATCATCCCTTGTCCTCATTACAACAGTTTTGCATGTTACTGGTGTAGTTCTTTTGTTCTTTATAGAATTTTAATCACCATTTAACAACATCTCTAAAGTAGTTTAGCACGAGTAGGAATCATTTTCTATGGAAGAAGAGTCACATGATCCGTGAAACACCCTCTTAGATTGGTCAGGTTGGTCACCCCTCCCATGTAAACGTGAAGGGAAACTCTGGGTTAACTTACTGAGTTTATAACCAGCTTGTGACCGTTTATCCAGATCAACAGTGTCAGAAACACATCCTGAGTATGTTGAACGAGCTCCGTAGTAAATACTGAAGGTTAACTCTGGGTTGTTTGTCCTACGAAGGTGGTTCAATCACCATGGTAACCCGTGCTGTAGCCCTAACCTGCTCTGGAGAAGGCCAGGTTCCAGATTACAGATCAACAGGTGTAAAATCACAGACTGCTGACTAATCAGTTTTGATGGGGCGCCGTTTGTAAACTGAAACATGCTTAACAGCAACATTTTTCCACATTTACCTCAAAATCTTACAAAAACATGTTTTTTCGAGTCTTTAGTGCCGGAGGTTTTCGTAAAGCTTTTATTTTGGTATTTCCATTGACCGTACAATAAATTTGCATGTTAGCTAAATATTTAGTTTCCCATAACATCTAGATTTAACATCTAGATTTAGCATTTAAAATTGTGTTTTAAATATAAATGTTGTAAAAAGTGACCAGTAAAATAGCATCACCATTTCTGGATCCCTCAGACCTCTGAGAGAGTCACGTGCTTCAGTTATGCTTAATGTCTTTGCGTTTCCCTGATGAGTATCAGTAGTAAATATCAATTTTTATATGTTATTCTATAATTGATTTTTGTTACATTTCAGCAGCAAACAATCATGCACAGTGTTGGGAAGGTTACTTTTAAAATGTATTCCATTACAGATTACAGAATACATGCCCCAAAATGTATTCTGTAACGTATTCCGTTACGTTACTCAATGAGAGTAACGTATTCTGAATACTTTGGATTACTTAATATATTATCATGCTGTTTACAACTACATGAATGTACTATTGCTGTGATTTATTACTGTTACTGAAGGTCCGCGGCTCCGAACCGTAGTAAAGGGACCTCTGGCTAATACGGTGGGTTCTGTGTCGGCTCGTAGCTGAAAACTAGCTTTACTTTGTTGTCTGGGTCAACTTTGCTAGCGAGAGACAGAGAGAGGGGCTGCTCCAACAGAACTTATTGTTTCAGAGGAAAACACGAACACGGTGTACAGTCGAGTCTTCATAGCTTACTTACAACTGGGCTCGTCAGGCACTCTTCTTGGCTGCAGTGGTTATTATTATATTTACATGCTTCCAGCTCCTGTTTTTGCTCGATGACAGCTCGTACTTTTCCTTTTTCTCCCTCCCTCGCTCACAGACACATAACGTGTATGGCAGTCCATTCTCCCTGCAGCACGGACTACACTGCCTATGATGCTACATTCTTTAGAGCTATACCTGTAGCATTCTGCCTGTTAGCTTAGCACAACAACAACAAAAAGGCCTCTCTCACCCAGGAAACACGCAGAGAGAGAGCGTCATCCTGTAACCATGGCAACCGTAACACTGCCACCTGGAACAACAGAACGTAGCTGTCAAACAAAACCCAAACAGTCCTGACCCGCCACAATATGAAACAGGGAAGTACCGCCGTGTAATCCATTTATTTCAACAAAGTAACTGTACTCTAAATACCACCTTTTTAAACGGTAACTGTAACGGAATACAGTTACTCATATTTTGTATTTTAAATACGTAACGGCGGTACATGTATTCCGTTACTCCCCAACACTGGTTGTACAACTATTTTATTTTATTATCTATGAACATATCATCCTAAAACAGAACACTCTACTTTCTGACCTCAGTTTTGAGCACAGATTAAGTCTTTGTTTGAACTGTTTTTATATTTGTTATATTTGGTCCTAACCTGCTGGAGCTGCAGCTGCTCAAACACCGGACACGCATAAAGAACACTTGTTCCATCATTCAAATTAATTTGACTTCACCAAGAAACTAAAGCAATTTCCTCGTCTTATTTATTAGGATGTGTGACGGTAAGCTTTAATGTTTAAGTGGATGCAGTTTAAAGTTTCATCTTCGAGATAAACAGCAGCACTGAGCATGGACTCAGCTACAAAATAATTATCTGGAATAAAAATGTTAATTTTGCTGCTCTGTGCACTAAATCACCAGATTAACAATCATCTCTCACAGTGTTGGTGTTACTGTCATATTTTGTTATGTTTCTTTTATCATAGATTTTTAATCACCATTTGATAGCATGTCTGGTGCAGATGTCACAGTAATCATGTTCAGGGGACGTGTCATATGATACGTGACCTGCTTCTAGGTTGACCAGAAGCTTTTTTGTAGTTTTGCTGTAGAGAAAATCCAGAATTAATCCTGAAGTTACCTGGATGAGATGAACTCCTGCATTGTTTTTCAGGCCTCAGCACATTGGACATCCAGTGTGGATGGGCTTTGGCAGACCTCATGTTCAGAAAATTCAATTTGCATTTTTCTATTTTTGCAAGGAAGCAGCTATCAGGAGTGATTACATAGAAAAATGTTAAGTGGGGTTGTTTGATTCGTAGGGGTTTTCTCTGCTATTGGAGACTCTTTAACTTTGACCTATATAAACAAAATGTAATGAAATTATGTAAAAAGTAAAATAAGTCCAGTGGGATACACACCATGTTCCCCTTGAGACACACTCCTGCATGCTGGGTTGTCTTTTCCACCAAGAGAGGCACAGCTGCTGTCCAAGTTGTGAATAAATTTATACCACCCCAAGATAGTTTCTACTTCAAGAGCTCTGCAATAGAATCTACATCCAGCCAAAAACCATCTCTGACACCGCTTCCCATGGAGTATTCGCCATCCTGTGAGGCAGTACGCCCAAAGCTCTTGTTTGTCTTGAGTAAAAAGAAAAGAACAAAGCTAAGGAGAAAGGAGAGCTTGTCCGTGTTATTATCAATGTTCTCTGTAACTAGAAAACAAAGCTGAGAGAGGCTGGCAGGCAGATTGTGAAGCAGTAGCCATGCTCTTTCTGAGGCAGAACTCAATGGAAGTGTTAGTCATTGGAACATGATGTGACTTTGTGTTTATACAGTTAGAAAATAGAGTTAAAAGTGGGAAGGTTTGGAGGGACAAGCCTGCACATTCAGATTGTTATGGGTGTGTTGAGTGGAAGCCTGCTATTGAGGACACAGTGGCAGAACATAGACAAGATGAATTTAAAAAATTCCTGCAGCATGGATCCAGTGTTGCCAACTCCTCAGTAAGGAAAATCGCTATTGGTTGTCCTAAAAGTCGCTAGAAGTCGCTAAATGACGTCATCACCTAATTTGCATAATTGGTCATGCTAATGTAATTGTAACCTATGTTGTTGGAGAGAGAAATAACATCGTGGAAGAGACATAAAGTGAGTAAAAAACGTTCTAAATGCATTTAGAATTTATTTAGAACTACAAATTTAATTTATTTTAGCAATTATTGTTTTTTGTAATGTCACAATTCCAACCCTGCTCCTTTACCCGGGCTTTGACCGGCAAAAGTGACCCGAAATAGGCACTCTGATGGAGTTACTCTGTGTGTGTGTTTATAAGTAGTTTTAAACCTTGTGATCCACAAAACAGCATAAGAGTAAAAGAAGAACTGACTGCGTTACAGCACCCGCTGCTTGTTGAGAGTAAAAGCAATATGCGCTTTCACGTCTTTTTTTAGCGACTTTTTTTCTAAAAAAAAAGTCGCTAGGGGGTCTGAAAACTCGCTAAATATAGCGACAAAGTCGCTAAGTTGGCAACACTGCATGGATCATCATGTTTGGTGGTTGAAACATTGTATCCATCGTGCAACTACGGACAAGAACTGCTGTAAACGAAACAGTGGCTGAGCAGCTCTTCCTGTTCGAAGCAGAACACACAGAACCTCTTTGGCTTTCCAGCATCCCTAAAAGGCGATTAGAAGACAAAAAGAAAAGGCCATCCAAGAGGTTGTGCTGGTGGCGCCATGTTTCCACCAACTCTTTTATTTACAGCATGTTTTAAATGTATTATAGAGTCTCTGTTGGGGGAATGTGTTTTATATCTGCAGCTTGTTAATCTGAATACCTTACTAAAACCCCTGAAGTCCAAACTATGTATCTCATTGTCACAGGAATGTACGTGTATTAATCTGGTGATTTACAAAATGTATCAAATGTTTAGACTTGATTCTGAGCTGCTGGATTTGTAGCTACTAGAGCACAGAGCCCAACACAATAATACCTCAATAAATATAATTAATTTCATTTTTGATCCGTTTATATTTTATCTGTCCACTAAATCACCAGATAGACGATCATAGGCTGGAGTAGGTTTCATAGGGATGGAAGAAAATCAATACGATCCATGAAATGTCTTTTTTCAATCGGTTAGATGTTGCCAAACCCACTCATTTAATTTGAACGTGCAGGGGAAAACTTGGGTTTACTTAGTGACTTGATAACCAGCTATGTGTGACCGTTTCTACTGATCACCAACAGGTATGTGAATCCAGATACTGAAAAGATGCCCTGGGTGTGCTGAATGAGCCCCCCAGCGTTAGTTCAAATGAGACAACCCTGACTTATGCTGCCAGGCTGAGGCGGCGGACTGGCAGCTCAGTAATAAGCTGAAGCCTATGAAAAGCTTTTAATTCAGTTGAAGGCCATTAAAAATTGATGTGAAATTCCTAATTTTTCAGATCCACTTGTAATGGAACGTAGATACACATAAATTCATCCTCAAAAAATGCATGTGTGTGGGATGAAGACGATGATGAGGTGGTGCTTTTTCTTTATTGGGTTTTTTTTAAACAAGAAAAGGAAGAAAATTAGATTCCAAGTTCAACCAACACCCAAGAGAAGGCAGCAGGGAGAAATTCATGGTTTGATCCAGGAATTGAAGCTGTGTCACAAACAATTTTGCAAATGGTTCTGGATGTCAGTGGGGCAAGCACTCAGATCTCATGTTGACAGATCTGGGAACACATCTGAGGAAGCAGAGAAATAATTTCAGGGACTGACCTGGAGCCGGGCCTAGCTGTGTGTCAAAAGCATGGTCTGATTGGTCAGATCTGTTTATTCATATCCCAAAAATCTGTAAAATCCAGGTTGGGTCGGAAAAAAAAGAATTGTGGCAAATTCATCCAGTGAAAATACGCAGTTGGTATGAATGCATAGCTGGACTGGCCATCGGGCATACCGCCATGCCCGATGCAGATTTTTTGTTTATGGGCTGATGATGGGGGGTTTTTGTAACGGTATAAACAATGAAAGATGGTGGATTGTCCAGATGCTGGTCGATGTGTAAAAATAACTCAGTTGTTTGGTGGTGGCTATGGTGGAGCTTCCACAGAGGCCAGCAGGTGGATGAGGGAAGGGGAGGCAGGAGGAGGAGAGACCTGAGGAGGCTGGCGGTCTGAGCGTCAGGTGAACTGAACTTCAGGTAAGAAGTTATAACCTGCAGTCTATGTTGGTCAGATATAAACCAAGTTTAGGTGGAGTTTATTTTCGTTATGCTGACTTTTTACAGTCAGTTACAATAACTCGTACTGCGTACTAGCTAGCATGACGGAGTTTCTATACAGCTGGGTGGGTGCTATGATGTTACTGATGTTGAACTTTATTTTATTCATAAGGTTAGTTAGTAGAGTTGCCAACTGTCCCGTATAAAACGGAATCGTCTCGTATTCAGAGAAAATATTACGCGTTTCGTGTTGAGCTGAAAAGGAACGCGATTTGTCCCGGACTTCAGCTACAATGGAAAAAGACACAAAGCTGGATTTATTCTGTGTCTTTGCTGTCAGCTGCCTCTTCTTCTCTCATTCTCTCCCCCTCTCTCTCCTGTTGCTACTTCAGTCATTAAACTGATCAATGATCAGCTGATCGGCTTTTCTCTCTTGTTTGTTTATCGCTCACTTTGCGCCAGAAAGAGGAAACCAGCCGATGTCGCGCTAAACAACAGCAGCACGTTTAAGCTTGATCAGCTGTTGTTAGAATTTATTTAATATTAATTTCTAGTATCAGCTGATGTTTGCTGGAGCCACAGCTGTAAAGCTGCTGGTCATGATGTCGGTTTGGATATGTGGTGAGAAGGAAACATGAAGATGAAACCAGGAGATGTCCTTACTGAATCATCAGAGCTGAACAGGTGATGGAGAAACAGGTTTACCTTTTAGGTGACATGAGTTGAAGTTATGAACTGTTTCTGAGAGACAAATAACACCAGGAGACCTTTAACAGTATTTCTGGAAAATCATCTTTTGTCACATTTCTTAATTTCTGGGATAAGTGATTTCTTCACTTAATCAGGAGGGATGCAGGCGGTTAGTTATTATTGTAAGTCTTTGATTTAATTACAGATTTTAGTTATTGGTGCTGGGGAATTGTTCTTCCCCAACTCTATACTCGCAGACAAGCCTACTGAAGGATATAAATGGATTATTCTGGGAAAAAGATTCCTTGATGCTCCTATGTTGGAAAGTGGATGGAGTTAAGATATAACGAGAATTTAGGGTTATGCCAAATTGGGGAGTATTTATAAGATGAAAGTGATGAATTTACTTTTGTTTGATTTCCACATTTAAGGTTTTTTTCGGTTTCACTTTAGTCTGCATGTTACTGTGTATTTTTCATTCATTTTATGAAAAATCTCTTTTCAGCTTTCCAAACAGTTTTCCCAAGAATGAATCCAGAACGAGGATCAAAGGCTCAGATGAAAGGAATGAGGCAGCTCCACATTTTACAAAGAATGCTAAAGTGCCTGTTTGAACTCAAGAGCTTTGAAAATCCCTGGAAATTTGAAACGGAAAGAATCAAAATGGGACTTTGTGGGACGCTTTCAGCTGATTCTTCACAAAAGCAAATGTCTCTCAGCACCTTTATGAAGGCACAGAGAGGGTGCAGTCACATGCACATGGACCCCTGACCCTCACTTTCATCCTTGCTTTTCCCTTAACATCTACATTATTTATTATGTATCTGCATCATTTTTTATGTAGAGAACAAAAATGCAGCAAGTGAAGTTTAAAACTACCAGTTTTGTGTTCATATAAACCTTCAGTGAGCGAACAAGAATAAAATGTTCATGATTAAAAACAGCATTTGTATCACAGCTTTGGTTTCATAATGAAGCAAAGTAGTTGAACGTTTTCACACCAAGTTATTAAGGTTATTTTCACCTTTCTGTAAAAATCATTTTGTTATAATATGATATGATGCTTATTTACTGTGTTTTTCCTTTTTTGTCACTGTTTCACAAAGATGTAGTGGAAAGTTGCCCTGCATATATTTAGCATTGCATGATTTACATAATCATGTAAATGTCCTGCACCTGTCATAGACATCCAAAAAACCCACCCAGTCTGAAGTTCAAACATCATATTCATGTCCAGTTTGGGTTATGTTGGACATCCAAACTGGGACACAGTTTGGACGTATAAATGTCTGGAATTGGTCATGGACCGTAGACCCGATATGGTGGGTCACGAATTCATCCTGTTTTAACCCTTTAAAGCCGGTCAGAGCGGACACGCTCTGTTTTGCGTAACTATTTTTAAATCCCGGTAGCTCTGCAACCACGTGAGCTAGCGCAATAATTTTTTTTGCATATGAAACCGGAGAAGTTGTACTTACATCTTATGCCATCAGCTTGTCCTCGGTCACAGTTTCCTTCCACATATAGCTTTGCAAAAACTGCATAAAAAGCACTTGCAGCAACGAAAACATAATATTCCAGAAACACGCTTTGCCGATCCGATCAGCTGTTCGTAACACTTCCTACGTTGGAATAGACGTCAGCGCGAACTTTTGCATGTCCGCCATGACCTGCCCGAAACCGGAAGTGACGTCATTTTCGCAGAAATGTAGTTTTTTTTACCATCAGGGCCTCATGAGCCTATACTGGTGTTTTTAAAAGTTATGTTTGACTTTATGACTTTCTGTGTCGTTTCTGGGATGCTGAGGACTCATATTGCACTGCTGGAAATAGTTTATTTTGATGCATATGCTGCTTTTTTGCAAATTTGCACTATAATATTTATTTTTGTTTTTCCTGCAGTGTATAAAAATTGGCGTATTTCAAAAATAAAACTATGAAGACACTCAAAATAAATTTCCTGTGGTGGGAAACTATTTTGTGCAACTTTTTTTTGTAGTTTATTGCACTTTTTTGCAATTGATGTAATTACTATGCACTTAATGCATACATATTATTAAAATCTGGGCTATAATGGTTGTATTGATGTATAACAACTTGAAATGCTCCCAAAAATGGCGCTACAGCATCTAAATATATTATAATATATAATATATATAATATATATATATAAAAAATTAAATCAAGAAACAAAACAAAAAATACAATTACATTCATCAAAAATGAAGATAAACTTCATGCCAGTAGCATTCATTATCTCATAGAAAAAAAGGTTTTGGGTAGTTTGATTTGTGAGAAAATTATAGGTTAATAACAGGACACTGAGTTCATTATGTAAACCTGGTCTGTTGCATAGGCTGGTTCAGGGTTTAAAATCTGACCTTTCAAAAACATATTGACATACTGTTAACACTAACACTGTCGTTTTGCAGTGTATAAATCAGCAGCTCTGTTGTGTTGAAACCCAACAGGTTCGTATTTCATGCCCTTTTCCTAAAACGGTTTTATTCGTCATATACTGAATTTTGGGGTGAGCGAAAACTGAAAAGGACATCACCTTATCTCCATAGAAATGTATTTAAAACAACAATACTGGACTGTAATTGTTTAAAAGCATAACAAAATCATTGAAATGGTCCAAAAGGCACCAACACAATAAACTGTGTTGAAAGGTTATGAAATATCCGAGATGAAACCAAGCGTACAAGGATTAGCTACATTTCCTGCAGTGCGACAAGGCTCATGTAAAGCAGCTACACCACTTAGAGGTCCAAGCCTTACACTAATTTATTAAGAGAAAGAAAACACCCAGTTGTTATGAACAAGAACATTAGTTTTGGTAGCAAAAATTGTTTTTCATACCAGATATGTTATTAAAAATATTCTGACATGACTGAAGTTGGAAGGCCAAGTGGAAGTCACTCTGCTTTGTCTTCAGCTGTGGGTGTTGTTACCTGGTTTTAAGCTTAACCACACCCAGAATGACATCACTGTGTAAACCCTGCATGGCACTTTAACATAACTGTAGCAAAGGTGAACTGAAGGATTTACCAAAAAAAGAGTTTGTTCTTTAGATGCATTTTAATGAATTAATAATAATGGATTGCATTTATATAGCGCTTATCGTGGCCCTCAAAGCGCTTTACAATTCCACTATTCATTCACTCTCACATTCACACACTGGTGGAGGCAGCTACAGTTGTAGCCACAGCTGCCCTGGGGCAGACTGACAGAAGCGAGGCTGCCATATCGCGCCATCGGCCCCTCTGGCCAACACCAGTAGGCGGTAGGTGAAGTGTCTTGCCCAAGGACACAACGACCGAGACTGTCCGAGCCGGGGCTCGAACCGGCAACCTTCCGATTACAAGGCGAACTCCCAACTCTTTGAGCCACGATTATTAAAAGCAATCAAAAATGGTCACTTTTAAAACATCTAAATTCTAAATCTAGTCCTCCAACCTAATGAACACCCACTCTCATTCTCCACAACAGTCACAAATTCTATGAGATGTTTGTTTTTGCTGCATTCTTCCAAATTCATGTGCTGAATATTATATTGCCATGCTTGGTTGTACAGAAATAAAGAGCGTTATGTTTATCACCTCTACACAAATCTGGCAACAAACACCATTTCACAAACTACAGGCCTGTCTCTTTACTACCTCAGTTCTCAAACAAACTGTTTAACAACCAACTGGAAAAATGTACAGATAAACATAAACAACTCACCGAGAGTCAGTACGGATTCAGATCAAGCAGATCAACATCATTGGCACTATTAGATTCAACAGAATACATCACAAATACCACAGACAAAAAGCAATACGTGTCTGGTTTATTCAGAGACTTGACAAAGGCATTTGACACTATAGATCACAATATATTGATAAATAAACTGGAACGTTATGGTGTCAGAGGGGTAGCTTTAGATTGGGTCTTGAGTTATTTAAGTGACAGGAAGCAGTTTGTGAAATTAAATGGTGGTTGCTCCTTATGTATGGACATTGCTTGTGGTGTACCCCAAGGGTCAGTTTTGGGTCCAAAATTCTTCAACATTAACAACATCTGTAAAGTGTCCAAAGCATTAAAAATGGTTCTCTTTGCTGATGATACAAACATCTTTTGCTCTGGTGATGATCTGCAGAATTTATTGGAGGATATGAAATAAGTAAAGTGAATTTAATTATCATTAAATTTGAATAAATCTAAACTTATGTTATTTGGAATTAGTAGTTTAAATACAAATGCAAAGATTCAAAATAAAAGGTTTTGATATTGAAAGAGTCAGTGAAAATAAATTTCTGGAGGTAATAACAGATGAAAAACTTAACTGAGAGCTCACGTAAGATATATTCATTCCAAAGTATCACGTAGCATTGCAACACTAAACAAGGCAAAGCAGGTATTCAACAGAACATCACTTCATATTGCCTATGTTTACTGGTTTCACCATGCTTAAGCTAATGTGCAGAGGTCTTTAAAACAACATTACATTCACTTTTTACTCTTCCAAACAAAAAAAAGAGCAGTTCGAATCATCCACAGTGCAGGTTACAGGGACATACAAACTCATTATTTTTGCAGTCTGAAATATTGAAAATTGCCGACCTAGTAAAACTCCAAACAGCACAAATTCAATTCAAAGCAAAAAATAAAGAACTGCCAGGTAATATTCAGAGTATGTTTATTTTGAAAGAAGTTATAATTTAAGGGGTTTTTGTAACTTCAAAACAGGGAAGGTACGTACTACAACAAAAAGCTTTTCTGTGCTTGGACTAAAAAACTGTGGAACAGTTTGAATATGGAATTAAAGCAACGTCCCAACATAAAACAGTTCAAAAAGAGATATTGAAAAATGTGAAAAAATATGATCTTCTCAAACTATAAAAATATTGAAATTAAGTGAATGTCTTCATTTAAAAAATATCATGATATTATACTATATAGTACAGCGGTCCCCAACCTTTTTTGCGCCACGGACCGGTTTATGCCCGACAATATTTTCACGGACCGGCCTTTAAGGTGTCGCGGATGAATACAACAAAATAAAACTAGTACCGGTACCGAAAAAAAGAAGATTTATTCATAACACACGTGAAAAGACCCAGGAAAACCGAGTAAACGATAAAAACGATTGTTACGAGCCGGGTCGTAACACGATAACAAAATAACGCTGAAAACCGATGAAAACCATGAAAACCAGACATTTCACACCTGAGCCTCAACTCTCGCGGCCTGGTACCAAACGACTCACGGACCGGTACCGGTCCGAGGCCCGGGGGTTGGGGACCGCTGATATAGTATATATTATATCAGAAATCTGTTCACTATTTTTATTACAGATTATATCAGGAAGCTGGCTAAATATTAACTGATAACTTATGGCAAGCGAGTGGGATTAAATAAGTGTTTACTTCTTCCTAACATGGAAATGAATCAAAACGGTAGCAATATTGAAATGTATTGACTTTTGTATTTTATTTCTATTTCTCTCTTATTTTCTTTACTAAATGTACCTGCATATTGTTTACATGTTTGAAATAAATAAATTAACAAATAACAAGCAAAACAAATATGCACACGTTCTCTCCTTGTGACGACGTGGTTTCATATCAGTGGTTTGCATTAAAGCACCGAGCCAAACAGCACACAGTTTTCCCCATATAAGAAACTGTTTCAGAGCAATGTTTTGTAACAGACTTTGACAGAGTTAGCAGTCTTGTTAGTAATTTGAGCTACTTTTCTTTCATTGCTTTTTTCCCCTTTGGAAAGATGTGTTCATTTTTCAACTCAGACGGCTCAAAATGATGTTTCACTCTCCGAGTTCTGCCTCTGGGTTTTCTGTTGCCATTAGCATTCAGTTTGTCTCTTCTTCAGTCATGTTTTTGATTATCCCCAACAAAATTATATTTTTATCCCATCTTCAGTTAACCACCCTGCATGCTCATTATCAGCTGCTTTCTGTCTCATACCTATTAGATATGCTAGCCAGTGGAATATTGCATGTCTAACCTCTGTTTTAATTAAAGGTTTGTATATTTCATTGTAAAATGTGAACACAGATGTAAAAGTAGAAAGACCAGAATATGGATTTGATTTGGAAACATTAATTAGCTGGAATTCACGTTGGCCATGTAATGATGCAGGAATCCTTTCATGGTTCAAAAGAAACTGCACTTCACTCCGAGTGTGATTTGCCGGGGAGTATGAAGATTATTTCCCCCTCTGGCCTGCATATTCCTCCCTCTGATGAATGGTGTCATTTATGCCAAATACATAAATGACACCATAGAGGCGGGGGTCCATCACACCAGACAAGACCGCAGGTGCAGGCTGTGTAAACATGCCCCTGAGACAGTCCAGCACATAACAGCAGGGTGCAAGATGCTAGCAGGCAGGACATACATGGGACACCTAAACCATCGTGTAGGTTTTATCCGATACCAGTACCAAACCTGTACTTTTGAAACGGTGCCGGTGCTTAAACGGTGCTGAACCGGTGGTTAAAGAATGGAGAACACAAACTTGTCCTAAAACCTCTCATGTTCAGCTGTTTTTTTGTAAAAAGATAACAATGTTAGCCTTTTCTGCAGCTATAGGGCATGTATGGTATCACTCTGGGCTGGAAGCAGTGCTTAAACAATGGAAAAAACACAAACTTTGTCCAAAAACCTCTCATGTTTAACTGTTTTCCACTTTTTCTTTGGTCATTTTAGCCTTTTTGTCCAGGGTGAAGGGAGTATCTGCCATCAAACAAGAAGACAGCCGCATGTAGCTATGATGATGTTTGCTAGTTCACCTTACATGCATTAATGTAATAACGTGGTTAGCCTACTCAACGTAAATTACACACGAACAACATTAAGCTACTCACGCGGAGAAGAACGACTGCTGCTGCATCATCATCCTCATCATTTCTGCTACACTGGCAGGGCTAGGGGCCAGGACTCTCCTCTTCGGGATTTTGGGGGATGTTGCTAACTCCGGTCCGATAACAGGCACCACACCCGCAGTAGATGTGCTCGGTGTGAGGTCTCGCAGCAAGCTATCAAATACGGCACATTTTTCAACTTTTAAAAAACCGCTATGCGTCGCCAGGTGTTTCATCAGATTTGAGGTGTTACCTCCTTTGACAGTATCCCAGTATCAGCTTAAAGCACTTGTTGCAGCTGCTGAGTTTGCATCTTTTGCTGTGAAGTACAGCCAGACTTTTGACGGCACCGGATACTGGTACCCATCCCTAGTTCTGAGTATAACCTGGAAGTGCCGAGGTCAAAATGGTAGATGCCCCCAAGGGTGGTGGAGAATGACCGAGCTAAGATCCTGTGGGACTTCCACATACAGACGGACAAACTGGTGATGGCCAACCAACCGGACATAGTGGTGGTAGACAAACAGAAGAAGACGGCCGTAGTGATCGATCCCAATGACAGCAACATCAGGAAGAAGGAACACGAGAAGCATGAGAAGTACCAAGGGCTCAGAGAAGAGCTGGAGAGGATGTGGAGGGTGACGGTAACGGTGGTAATCAGAGCAAACAACAGTGCCACTTATCGCAGCATGTAACAATAGGCTCTGAAATGAGAGTCCCATTTAGGTTTGCATGGCGTTTATTAGTTTGATCAAGAATTTTTGAAGGAAAACAGAAACCTTTTTTTTTTATTAAATCTCATCCCCCGACTGTAATTTTACACTAGGAACTTGAGCAAATACTAAAGAAAGATCTGTAAAGGAAGATCTTAGGATGCTCATGATTTTTAAAACAATATAAAGACAAACAAATAAAAGCTGGAGGAGTGGTTTTTACTTTTGTGACATTTCTTATGTGAGTAGTGCTGTAGTGAGGAAAATTCCCACAAACTATGGTCACTTAATCTGCTGCTACACTGATAAGAAAGTCAGGAAAGCAACTAATGAGCTCATTCATTTTGAATATTATTATCTGACTGATGAATCTGAATCTCCTCCTTCAGTCTGTCTGTCTCTGTGACTGGTTGAGACCTGTCACACACATGCAGATTAAATGCTTTTCACTCTCAGATAGATGGTAGAATGAGATTTTATGGCACCATGTGAAATGTCACTTTACACACTTACAACCTTTTTCAGGTACGGCCCTACTTGAAATGCGCTTAAAGCTGTTTGTCATGTGGATTATTTGATTTAAATTGGCTCTGTTGGTATAGGTAACATCTAAAACGTGCATGATAGGGGTCCATGAGGGCCAGAATTTGACATCCCTGATTACTAGTCAAGGTCAACAAAGTTGTTGTTTGTGACATAAGTTTTTGCTTTATTACTTCAGGGCCAACCAGTAGAGATAAAAGAATAGGAAGAATGAAAAGATCTCAAAATATTGAGAATTTCTTCCTTAAGAAGGCAAAAATACAACCAGAAGCAGAGAGCAATGTCAGGGAAAGGTGGACTGAGCAGCAGTCATCATTGTCACCTGTGAGTTCTACAAATGAAGGTATGTGTGAGAATGAATAAGGAAAATGCAAGGAAGGGATGTTTATATTGTCAAGTGTTCAACCGATCCTAATATTCGGGGATAAATAATTAACTAAACAAATATATGTATTGTGGCACATAATTGGAAAGTAAAACAAAATTCTTCTTTAAATAACAGTTTTTTTATTTAATGATCCACCTATTCTAAATCACTGATAATATTTGATGAAGCATAGAGTAGGTACTTGAGCAAATGTTAGTAATTATTAGGAGTTCAAGAGGTTTATTTTTGCACAATTTATACTGAAGAAATTATCAAAAGAAGGTATAGAAAGTATTTACTTGCTTTCAGGTTTCATTCAAATGTTTAGTCTTTTCATTTGTTTCCCCACTTTTTTCCTGTTTCAAAATCAAACACCAGTTTGTGAGAAGATTATCTTCTTTTTTTAATAGGCAGATGGTTTTGCATTGGCATTGGCTAATTTGCCAATTGTATGTGTATGGGAATTTCTTTTATTTATGTATTAATCACATTATTTTATTGTATAATGCCTTGGTGCCACTGGATTTAAACAGTAAGGGAGTGTGAACCTTAAGGTGTGAAACAGCTGTGTACTGCCTTTTGTTCCTGGAGAAGGTTTTTAACTGAGAGCCATGTTAGGCTCAGTGAGACTCTCCACAAGCTTGGTTTGTCTGTTCTTTGTGTGTTTGGATTAAAGAATGTTAGCTACCGCTCACCGCTCGTCTGCAGGCTTTATTTAAATGGAAAACTTCCACAACATATGTTAAAAATGTTCATATTTTAATATTCAAAAATGTTTTTGCCCAAAACATATGTGCACTATATGTCAGTAAAAATACTATGCAAATATTGCTGTGCTTGAATACTGAATAAACACTGACAAAGCACTGATTGTATCTCTTGTACTTTATCAACACAGTACCTAAAAACGTTGCGCTGTAGTGTTTAAAATCTCATTCATATAAGAGTTAAAAGCACATTCTGTTATTAGGTTTGTAGAGTTATTGAATCATGGTTAACGGTTGGTAGAATTTCTTTTTCTAACATCATCTGCCAATTACATCTGTCACCCTTCTCCAAATCTGTGCCCCTACCTGGCCCCCCCAACAAAAATTTTCTAGACACACCACTGTATAAACAACGGTAGACTTGTGCGTAACAAGCAAGCGAATAATGCAGAAAACAGAGATTTTTAGAGAGAGAGAGAGCTCTACATGAAGTGTGATTTTTATCGTGGTGAAAGCAAAACAGCAAAAGTCAGAGTGAATTCATGACGATGTTTATGTGAAGCGTAGTTTGGATCTTCTTTTGCTGCTGGTTCGGTCAGTATTGTTTGGAGAGAGATAAAACTCGGCGCAAAAAGGGCGTAAACACAAAGCGCGGACCCGCCGAAACATCGGAATCAGCGAGCTGTCGGCTTTCAGCCCCGACCGTGTCCGTGCCGTCGGGTGAGAAAACCATATCTCACTGATTGTGATGCGGGTCCGCGCTTTGTGTTTACGTCTTTGTGCAGAATCCGTGTACCTGTGTAGCTGAGATATAATATACGGAGTGTGAACATTCTCAAAACGGTATTGTATATAGTTTATTTATTTTTTATTGTGTAAATTTAATTTTTGTAAAACTAAGGTTCCACGTGTCACTGTTGAAGTGGGGCATTAATCAGTGTGATGCCACTTGTAAACATGTTGCATGTGTGGGGCAGTATTGCCAACTTAGCGACTTTGTCGCTATATTTAGCGAGTTTTCAGACCCTCTTAATGACTTTTTTTCCTAAAAAGCAACAAATCTGGCGACACTTTCTGGTGTTATTGGAGACTTATTTATGTCGACTTTTTGATGTGAAAGCGCGTATCGCTCTTACTCTCAACAAGCAGCGGTGCTGCCGTGGGCACCTCGCCCGTGCCAAAGCGCTCACGGGCGGAGGATAGTCCTCCCCCAGCTGCTATCAGGGCAGGAGACGTTCACACCTATGCGTCCAAACTGCAAATGAATCGCGCATGAGCGAAGCCGCTGCTCCCGCACTGACTGTAACGCAGTCAGATCTTATTTTACTGTTATGTTGTTTTGTGGATCACAAGTTTTAAAACTACTAATAAACACACACACAAAGTAACTCTCCCAGAGTGCCTATTTCGGGTCACTTTTGCCAGTCAAAGCCCGGATAAAGGAGCAGGGTTGGAATTGTGACATTAAAAAAAACAATAATTGCTAAAAGAAATTTAATTTGTAGTTCTAAATAAACTCTAAATGCATTTAGGACGTTTTTTGCTCACTTTATGTCTCGTCCACGATGTTATTTCTCTCTCCAACAACGTAGGTTACAATTACATTAGCATGACCAATTATGCAAATTAGGCGATGACATCATTTAGCGACTTCTAGCGACTTTTAGGACAGCCAATAGCGATTTTCCTTACTGAGGAGTTGGCAACACTGGTGTGGGGTTTCCCAGCCAGAGCTGCATGGACTCCACACTGGTGAGGCACACTTTCTGTAGCTCCTCTCCCTGTACTAAATTATACGTTTAAATTTGGTGTATTTGTCTTTGCTAAGTATTAGTTCTTATGGCTAAAAGCTCCCAGAGTGTTTTTGATTACTTTGAACGAGGAAAATAGTAATTGGAACTGCGTTTTATCTGTTACACCATCCGTTTATGTGTTGCTTACTTGTGCTAAACAGGGATGCTGTTGCTGTGTGACACTGATTTTGCTGCTGCACTTTGTCTTTTAGGTATGTGTAAATGTATAGGTTTTGTTTTATGTGTATAATGAGTTCATGACCTGAGGCTGCACACTGAATAGTATTTTCAGCCATGTTGGGAAAAGTTAAAGTTGTTTGAATATGTATTGTGTGATTGATCCATCTTAGTGGGGATTTAAATATTACAAGTTATTATTAGTGGCTTATTTTTGACTACACCGTTGTTTTGATAGATTGTATGTTCTTTTATATATTGTAAGCAGAGCTGCATGGACTCCACACTGGGCGTGCTGTTGCTGTGTGACACTGATTTTGCTGCTGCACTAGAAATAAATCCAGTTTCCAGCCAGTCTGTGTCTGTCGTCACAACGCAGTCAACCATTTGAAATCTGCTACACCTGCTCTCATTTCCTGTTCTGTTTTTTTTTTTTTTTTTTTTTTTTTTTTTAAAGATGACTATCTGTGGTGTACTCTTTGTCTTATGACTTTTCTTTTTCTCCTGGTGGCAGATTTTCAGAATAAAAATGTTCTGTTTGGCTGATTTAAAGCCTTGACTGTTTAAACTTACTGTCAAGTGCATCGTCCTTTTATAGCCAACATTTATAGCTCAAACTGTTAAGTAGCAAAAAACGGTAAAACCTCATCAGAGTCCTTAGTTTCTAAACACTAGAAATGCTAAAATTCCAAATCCCATCCATCTCATAGTTGATCAGGAAGTTGAAGCTACTGGCTGTTCAATTCCACCTGTCTATTACACCTGTCCAATATTCAAAACTCATTGATTCTTGACCACAATCTATAGAGAAGTGCTAGGTTTATAGTTTACTAGGATATTATTATTTAAGTACAGAGCATTTATAATTGAAAATGTATTACATACAGTTGATCTATAGTTCACTGGAATATTATATTGATATGCTGTGTATTTATAGTTCATGGGGAAATTATATTGTAAAGTTATTGACATAATTGGGAAATTTAAGCCATTATCACTCAGCTATTAAATTTAAGCCATTATCATCACTTGGACCACTGTGTCCCTCCCAAAGAGGTACACTGTCCAGTATAGAAAAAACATTCATTTATATTTAAACAGAAATTATATTGAAACACCATGGACTTATGGTTGATTGGGAGACGATCTGGTAGTCATCCCTGCACTGTGAGGGCAGCACGGTGGTTAGCACTGTTGCCTCACAGCAAGAAGGTCCTGAGTTTAGCCGGTTTTTACTTGCTAGCGAGGAAGGCCCGCTCAGTGTCTCAGGAAAGCAATCTGAATCCAACCACAGACGACCTCGACCCCGGTCTCCGCCTGCCGGCTTTTATTGAAAACAGTTACAGTACACACAAGCACCACCCATTGTAACCCCCCCTCCTCAATGGTTCTAAAAGATAAGATACTATGTGTGTATGTGTGTGGACGTGTAAGCACGTGTGTTTACGTGTGTGTATGCATGTGCAAGACTGTGTGTGTGTGTGATTGTGTTTGGGGGTGCAAAAGGATCATAAAGGCAGGAAGCAGGAACCCTCACATAGATGTCCCTATAATAAAACACTACAGCCTCCCCCACCAACAGACTGGTTGGAGAGGTGGTCAGAGACAAAGGAATGTCTTTGATCCTGCTGTTTGAACTAAGACTTACAAATTTAAGTAACACAATGACAATATTTAACAATTTGTGTCATGTTTCGGCTGTGTACAGGCAGGAGAAGGACCCAAACGCAAAACTCACGACGCAGGAATAAAACTCAAAAAGCTGCTTTATTGCAGAATGGCACAAAAATATAACAAAACTAAACTGGGGCATGGATAAACTGACACACAGGGAAACACAGCCATGAGGGAGGACGCAACACTGATAAAGAGAAACATGGGGCTTAAATACACTGAGGGATAACGAGGGGGAATGAGCCACAGGAGGAGAGCACAGCTGGGAGTAATTAGGCAGGACGAGACAAGGGAAGCAAAACTAGAAACATTAACGTAGGACAGACTGTGAAAGTAAAACAGGAAACACACTGACGGAACTCAAGACATGTAAACATAACAGACTGGGGAGACAGAACATAGGGACCTGAAACATGGAACAGAAAGGCACAGTAGACACAACATGAACATACCAACGCCACAGGGGAAGCACATGAAGGACAAGGGAGACTTAACAGGGGTTGGATACAGAAGGGGAATCTAATAAACAAATAAACTTCGCTAATCTAATGAACTTAAACATAAACAACATCCAAATAAACTAAAACTTAAAACTTTGTTTTGCTACCAGCTGGCGCTAATTGGTTGCTGCCGGTCCAAACAACTTGATTTTGATTTGACTGATATTTGTTGAATAAAAAAATGCTGTGAAGCTATATAGTATGTATATAGCAGTTGAAATGTTTCAGTTAAATCCTTATTGGTTAAATATACTATTTGTTTATTTATTTGTGTACACAGGAACAAGAATAACTTAATGTTTTTAGCTTAATTGGCTGACATTTTTGTATTCTTGTGATTTCTTATTGGCCTTGTTTATTTAATGCAGGCCAGGTGAACCCTTTTCGGGTATGAAAAAGGATGGCGAGCCAATGAACGGCTAGGAGCAGGACTCATTCTGCAATCGAAGCTTCCACTGGTTGGGTAGGAAGCTATCAAAGACGACGCTCTGTCCCCATTTTCCAAATACACTGAATTCCACACTCATACACACCATTCCCCCCATTTATGGACAATAGCGCTTGGACATCTCTCATGGACATTCAGATAAAACTCATGGACTTCAGTGTGGATCAGTGTTTTTGATAACATGTGTTGTTTATGGGGAACTGTTTTCTATATTGCTTGGTATAAGCCAGAAGAATCTGCTTAGTTGTTTTGTGCACCCTCACTGGGTTTTTGATTAATTGAATAGCTGCAGCAGGAGTGATTATTTAAGTTTTCCTTTTCTTTTCTTGTTATTTTTCTTTGGGGTTTGGTTAAATACATGGTACCTGCAAAAGCATTTTGTGTTGTGTGTATTTATTAATTACTGCCCATCAGCTCCAGTAGCATTCCTAAATCTTCTGATTAATAATAACCATAATATTTCACTCAATACCTAGCCTGTATTGATTCATTGGCGCTTCATCAGTGTTACACATGTGTGTTTATGTGCAGAGCCAAGCCAACTACTAGTCCAATAAAATGTTAATGTGAGAGGGCAGATCGATTGGATGAAAACTGACACGTGTAACATCATCTTTGCACTGCGATAAACAAGTAACAAAGTTTTATTCTGTGTGCGATAAGCAATCTTTTGGGGGTTTGTGCACATGATATTGATATTATAAAGCATTATTTGCCTGGCTTAATTAGCTGATGCATGCAGTCCTCAGTGTAATTTAGGATTTTACATTAACAGTATTAATCTGTCATGTCTTGCTTGCTGCACACAGATGTCTGTCATATTCTTTTCCTTTAGTAACAAATAGGTTATCCACAGCATTGCAAAGCATATATATATAGATACATTTATTTAAATTAAACGTTGTGTGTAACTGCATAATGCACATTTGATAATGTTAAACTTCTCTATTCTTCTACACAGCCAACAGGTCAGCTGCTGGACTCAGGTTCTAGTTGTCCTTGAATGGTTTGTAATTAAGCAGCAATTCTTTGGATAAACTCTAAACTCCATCAAAGCTGCCAGGGTTCTTTCATTAAAATAAGCCTCTTATCACCCACAAAATTACAGTCTTTTAATTGTATTATAGGGTTGTTGTGAAGGTTAAATCGTACTGGAATATGCAGAAAGAGAGTGTGGGGATGTGAATATCTGTAATGTATAATGATATGTATGCTAAAATAATTAGCATCTGAAAATTCATCACACCCTCCACAACTGCCTCTGCAGCCTCTCGTCTGCCATCCACGCGGCTCAGCTCTGCTCCTCGGGCCTGAAACGCATCAGTCCAGCTATGTTTCGTTTGCTCAGATTACTTCTCCACACTCTCTGCTCAGTTCAGGTGTCTCCCTGCTCTGCATCAGCATCATGCACAGCTCAGCCCACCCACGAAAGTCCCTCCTTCAACCCTGCATTCATCTTTTATCTAACAGTCCCCTGAATATCTATATATCAGTCATTTCTCGCTAGCTCTCGCTCTTTTTTCCTGGTAATGCTTGTAAACAGTTGCAAGCCACTTACTGTTGCTTTAACCCTTTCATGCATAGTGGTCACTACAGTAACTGACATTCAAAGGCTGTTTCCTTGTATTTGTGCCAGTGTTGATGGTATACTTGCACATAAACCACTACATTGGACACTGATGTGTCACTCCCACTAGTCGTTTAATGTTACTATAGATGTATGACGTGTTTCATTGTAATTATTGTTATTTAAACCTTTCATGCATTATTTATGACGACCTCAATCAGGGTTGTTTTCTTAAGTACTTTTTATTCATCTTTAGGCAAAAAAAGATGAATAAAGCACTTAAGAAAAGACTGAGGTTGTCATAAATCATGCATGAAAGGTTTAAATAATTTCTATGAAGACAAAATAATGTCCTCGGGTAATAATTAGCTGTTGTTTTCATCCCACACACCCCAAAATTCAGTATATGATGAATAAAGGCATGAAATATGAGACAGTTGGGATTTAACAGAGCTGCATGATTTCTACGAGGCAAAGTGATGCCCTTGACAGTTCCAGTGTTAACAGGAGATCAGTATGTTTTTGATTTTGAACCCCATCCTGTACAAGAGACCTGCCAGCAGCAACAATCGCACAACAATTTGTCGAGAAATTGCAATGTCAGGTTTACAAAATGAACCCGAGATCTTGTTTGACCTGTTATTACCCGATGATTTTCTCACAAATCAAACCCTTTGTATTGTTCCAGACTGTGCACGAGATAATGACAGCTACTGGCTGGGCAAGCTTTAGCCAGTAACCATGACTATTTTGAGCTTGTTACTGGAGCTGTTTGGTGCCAGCGAGCTGACATTCTCTTTGGGTGCACAGTTTGTGTCCCTTTAGTGCACCACTTGGTATTTAGTGATGACTCGCAGTGAACTGGACTGAGACTCAGTCTGATGACATGGCGTGTTTGACCAGTTCAACGCAGGCAGTGTTGGGAAGGTTACTTTTAAAATGTATTCCATTACAGATTACAGATTACATGCCCCAAAATGTATTCTGTAACGTATTCCGTTACGTTACTCAATGAGAGTAACGTATTCTGAATACTTTGGATTACTTAATATATTATCATGCTGTTTACAACTACATGAATGTACTATTGCT
Source organism: Neolamprologus brichardi (assembly GCF_056152115.1). Classification (NCBI taxonomy): domain Eukaryota; kingdom Metazoa; phylum Chordata; class Actinopteri; order Cichliformes; family Cichlidae; genus Neolamprologus; species Neolamprologus brichardi. Next base: position 41,380,183 of record NC_142104.1, on the reverse strand, counting down.
GTGATTTATTACTGTTACTGAAGGTCCGCGGCTCCGAACCGTAGTAAAGGGACCTCTGGCTAATACGGTGGGTTCTGTGTCGGCTCGTAGCTGAAAACTAGCTTTACTTTGTTGTCTGGGTCAACTCTGCTAGCGAGAGACAGAGAGAGGCGTTGAAAGGCTGCTCCAACAGAACTTATTGTTTTTGGAGGAAAACACGAACACGGTGTACAGTCGAGTCTTAATAGCTTACTTACAGCTGGGCTCGTCAGGCTCTCTTCTTGGCTGCAGTGGTTATTATTATATTTACATGCTTCCAGCTCCCGTTTCTGCTCGATGACAGCTCGTACTTTTCCTTTTTCTCCCTCCTCGCTCACAGACACATAACGGGTATGGCAGTCCATTCTCCCTGCAGCACGGACTACACTGCCTATGATGCTACATTCTTTAGCGCTATACCTGTAGCATTCTGCCTATTAGCTTAGCACAACAACAACAAAAAGGCCTCTCTCACCCAGGAAACACGCAGAGAGAGCGGCACCCTGTAACCATGGCAACCGTAACGCTGCCACCTGGAACAACAGAACGTAGCTGTCAAACAAAACCCAAACAGTCCTGACCCGCCACAATATGAAACAGGGAAGTACCGCCGTGTAATCCATTTATTTCAACAAAGTAACTGTATTCTAAATACCACCTTTTTAAACGGTAACTGTAACGGAATACAGTTACTCATATTTTGTATTTTAAATACGTAACGGCGGTACATGTATTCCGTTACTCCCCAACACTGAACGCAGGCCATGTTTAAAAGGTTTGAAGCAGCTTTTTGTCTTCAGAAAAACAAAACTTTGAGAGGTTCCTGACAATCAGACTGTGATGAGCTCTCAAGCAGTAATTGTCTTTTTTTTTAATTTATTTTAATTGTAGCTGTTTTGTCAAACACAGACAGGTGCTAAACTTCTTGATGTGATTTCTTTTCAGAGCCAAACTGAGCGTGCTCTTCGTTACCCCCACGGCTGAATTTTCCTAAACCGAGCAGCTGCTTGTTTTTGCAGACATAATGAATATCAGACTTGTCTACATACAATTACATCCTGCCTTCAATCAGTCTCACACTATGCCATATCAATTTGAAGCTGTCAGATTGTGCAGTGGATGCGTGGGGAATTGAAAGTCTATGACGTAGCCAGAAAATGACACGAGACGTCGTCTGTCTGTGTTGCTCTGATGCTGTGAAAACGGATCTCTTCAAGGATTTTGTATTTGCCCCACAAAATCTTTTTCCCCACTTTGTGTGTGTGCTGTTTTGTTTCATTAATTCCAGTCAAAATGAAATATCCAGCTTGGTTTAATGTTAGTTTCTGATAAGCAGGTGTGTAGATGTGGCAGCAGCAATGAGAAATGGATCAATTTTTTCTGAATTCTGCTTTTTTGCTAAAGCTGTCAGTCAGTTATTAATCTGTTATCCACTGTTTTGCAGAGACAATTATGGGCTTTTCTATTAGTCTCCTGCACTGTAAGACGGGCCTAAATCATTCAGTCTCTGTATTGCTTCTGTATTACATGTTTGTTCTGTATTACGTCTGTCTTGTTGATGCCTGCTAGTTCATATGCTAGCACATCTGTTAATTAATGCCAAGTAACAGACTAATAAAATACAAGAAATGAATAAACCAAAACTGAAGCACAAACATCTTGGATAAGCTGCACTACACAGCAAACCATATTACATGTAACATAATCCCATTAAAATGCTCCAAAAGGCACCGACAGCATAAAGTGACTCCAGTTAGCAGAGATGAAGCGTAACAGACAGCAAAGCGCTCCAGCTGTCTGTGTGCACACCTGTAAATCCCTATATCCACACTGTTCCGCTATCAACGTGCTTTTTTAGCCATTTTAGCACAGAAGTCTGTGCAGATTAACTTACTTTTGGAACCTCACAAGAGGTTTCACAAGCCATTTTACCTACAAGAGGAACAAATGTTTTTTGCATGCTCTCTTGGTTTTTCAGCCCCAGATATCGGCAATAATTAGAAACAATATGCACCAGCTACAAACAAAATCACACAACCTCACATGAGGACACATTTTATGAAGACACAAAAAAGTGAACCAAACCAAAGCCAAGAGACATTTGTTAGAAAGAAAATCTGCACTGAGCTGCAAATATCTTTCAGTTCTGATTGTGATTGTGCGCATCAATCAAATTGAAACAAACAAATCTGCCCATGCACTGTTAAATTCTCTGACTTCTCTTTTTTTTTCGGGGGGGGGGGAGAGACTAAGGATGGTGCATTGTTGTGTTTACATGCAAGCCAGCCACTGCTGTTGAGACTCAGCAGAATTAGGTCAAGAGTTACTCAAAGTTAAAATAGGGCACCAGTGACCGTTTGAAATTAGGTGCATAGGCTTCACACTTTTAACCCTTTAAGACCTACCATAGAACAAGTCCATCAGAGCTTATATTATATTTTTACATGCTGTGGAGCCATTTTTGGGAGCATTTCAAGTTGCTATACATCAATACAACCATATATTTCTAGTTAGAAGATTTAAGAGGCTTATCTCTCAAAACTGTAAATACAAAAAAGTTGCACAAAATAGTTTCCCACCACAGGAAATTTATTTTAAGTGTCTTTGTAGTTTTATTTTTGAAATACACCAATTTATTTACACTGCAGGAAAAACGAAAATAAATATTATAGTGCAAATTTGCAAAAAAGCAGCATATGCGTCAAAATAAACTATTTCCAGCAGTGCAATATGAGTCCTAAGCATCCCAGAAACGACACAGAAAGTCATAAAGTCAAACATAACTTTTAAAAACACCAGTATAGGCTCATGAGGCCCTGATGGTAAAAAACTACATTTCCGCCATATGATGTCACTTCCGGTTTCGGGCAAGTCATGGCGGACATGCGATAGTTCACGCTGATGGACTAGGAAGTGTTACGAACAGCTGATCGGATCGGCAAAGCGTGTTTCTGGAATATTATGTTTTTGTTGCTGCAAGCGCTTTTTATGCAGTTTTTGCAAAGCTATATGTGGAAGGAAACTGTGACCGAGGACAAGCTGATGGCATAAGATGTAAGTACAACTCCTCTGGTTTCATATGCAAAAAAAAATATTGCGCTAGCTTATGTGGTTGCAGAGCTACTGGGATTTAAAAATAGTTATGGAAAACGGAGCATGCCGCTCCTACCGGCTTTAAAGGGTTAAAGGTGGAGAATATAAAGCATAAAAAGGACATTTTTCAAAAATAATTGTTGTCCATATTCATGTAGCTTTCTATTGAAGCCACTGGAAATTAGCAACGTCTTCACAATCCCTGCCTTACATGCAGATGTAAGTTTTTCTAAAGGCAGACACACCTGCACACGCTGCATTTTAACAAACATACTGTTACTGTTCTCATATCTCTTCCTATATCAGCACATCCTGACTATGGTTCTGATACTACATTTTTACATGCACAGAGCCTCTAATTAGTTAAAAAAAAGCCTCTCTGATACTGTATTTAATACATTTTCCTAATAACTCTGTGCTAAGTCGTCTCCACTCTGACAAACCTATATCTGCTTCTTTGGCTACCTGCCATCGATTAATGTCACCTGGGGTGCATAGGTAGCGAGAGACTGTAGTTATTTCCTTTACATGAAGACAAACATCCCTGACTGGGCTCCTTTATGAGAATGACTGTTGTGAAACACAGCCAAACAGGAAAAACTGCTGCTCTAGTGTTTTAAGTCATTTCAGGGCAGTGTAACTAATACCTTATATTTCTGTGGGTGGGCAACAGAAGCTAAGAAAACTATCTTCTTTCAAACTGATGTAACACCATCTGCATTCAGTGGTTTATTTAAGGTGCAGTGAATTCTCTGGCAGCATCGCTGCACCTTCTGCATAAGGGGTTAGAGGTTTCTGAGAACTATCAGCTACCTTTTACCTAGTTTTTGTGTTTTAGAGTTCAAATCCCCATGACTGTTTCTATAAACTGCCTCTGCAAAGCCTCTGTGCAACCATCCTGCACTTTTTATTTACTCTACAGCCTGTGAAATCTGAGCTTTGTCATCTTTCAGGAAATCAGGACACATCAGGGTCCCAGCTTGTCACCATAGCTCATTCTGTCTGAGACAGTTGTTCTTGGGGGGGCAGCAGTGAGCTAATTGGAGCTGTGCTATTTTCAGCTTTGGCAACCAATGCTAGTTTTGGCCTTTCATCGTAAGTGGGATCTAATGTCAGTTGATAAATGTGCCTCAGTGCAGACACGGAGGACGAGTATTAAAGTCTCACCTGGATCAGGACCTGCCAGCGTGCCGCTGTGCTGTCACAGTTCAAGTCACTGTTTGTATAAAACACAAAAAGAAAGGAGCCGACTGTAAACAGCAGTACCTAAAGACTAAATTTGAGACTTGCTGTTTTACGCAGGCCGTAAATACGTACAAAGAAAAGTATCTAAACTAAGTGTATTGCAATGGGAGTACACGCAATAGGGCTTAAAGTTTGTAGAATGAGTTCAATTAAAAGTTGTGTCATTGTGATGGACCGAGTTGAAAAAGCAGGAGTCGTCACAGGAATTATTAGAAAAATAGGGTTTCCATTTATTTAACTCCCAAAAAATTATATTTACAAAAGTAATAAATGTTGAGCTCATAAAAGAGGCCAAAGAAACAAAACTGGGGTGTGTTCTGAGCCCCCTGCTGTACTCTTTGTACACATATGACTGCGTGGCCACTACCAGCTCCACCACCATCATCAAGTTTGTGGGCCTGATCTCTGACAACAACGAGACGGCCTACCTGAAGGAGATTGGGAATCTGGAGAACTGGTGCCAGAGGAACAACCTCCTTCTAAACGTCAGTAAGACAAAGGAGTTGATAGTGGACTTCAGCACTAAGCAGGAGAGGAACTACCAGACCCCTGTCATGCCCAGTGGAGAGAGTGGACAGCTTCAAATACCTCGGAGTTCACATCACGCAGGACCTGTCATGGTCCTGTCACATCAACACCGTGGTGAAAAAAGCCCGACAGCGTCTCTACCACCTCAGACGCTTGAGAGACTTCCAACTGCCCTCCAAGGTGCTCAGGAACTTTTACTCGTGCACCATAGAGAGCATCCTGATGGGAAACATCTCAACCTGGTTCGGGGACCAGAGGGTTGTGCAATCAGCTGAGCGCACCATCCACTCCGAGCTCCCTGACCTGCACTCAATCTACAGCAGGTGGTGCTGGACCAAGGCCAGGAAGATTGTGAAGGACCTCAGCCATCCCAACAAGAGACTGTTCTCTCTGTTGAGGTCAGGAAAGTGATTCCGCTCCCTGAAGACCAACACAGAGAGACTGAGGAGGAGCTTCTTCCCGCAGGCGATACGGTCTCTCAATCACACCACCACACAGTATTGACCCACACATATAGTTCTTACACACACACTGGATATTCTGGACATTGTTTACACTAATTCGATTAGATGCGTGGTCATCTAATCGAATCACTTTATCACTTAAACTTTAAGCATATTTGCACTGCACAAGACACAAATGTGGATTGCACAACCCTGGACATTATATTTCTTCATTTCCATTTAATACTTGTACAGCTGCTGTTATTGTTCTATATTTCTTCATACATTCTTATATATTTCTATGTTGTGTATTTTGTTGTACAGTTATTTTATTTTCAACTTTAATTTATGTATTTTATCTCATTCTTTCCCAGTTAAATTTACCCTTCATTCTAATTTGTTGTTGTACAGTTATTTCATTTTTAACTTTAATTTTTATATTTTATTTTATTCATTCCTAGTTAAATTTACCCTTTTTTAATTTTCATATTTATTTCCTATCCTATTCATAGTCTTTTTTCTTTAGGTCACGAGCAGTTGTCTAAGCATTTCACTGCATATCGTACTGTGTATGACTGTGTATGTGACAAATAAAATTTGAATTTGAATTTGAAGTGGTGGTGGAGTTGGCGACTGAGCAACAGGCAGCGGGGACACCGCAAACTGAGCTGAAGGTGGCTGGGCAGCTGACTGAAAAACATAGCCCCAGAATAAACAGTTCCAGATGAAACTGTCTTAACTCCTAGGTCTGAAGGAACATCAGGAGCACAGTCTTTTGAACCCAGGGGGAAATAATCGTTCTCAAAACGAACACTTTTATTCTCCCGAACAGGAGAAACATGAGCTCTGGAGTTCATGAAACTGACATTAGCGGCCTTGGGGGAAACAGTCTATTTATCCCTTGACACAAAAGGCAAATGAAGGTAGTCTTTGGGGAAAGTTGGACTCCCGTTTGAGCTGAGGGCGCCGGTCACATGTACGTCATGACCCTGTGGAAAAGGGAGCAGGGGTGCTTGAATGCGACGAGGAAAAAGTCCACTGTGGCTGCTCCTGCTGCGATGTGGAAACACTGGGTGAGTCGGGTGGCACAATAATAATCCCCAACATTTTGTAGAACGCCTGTACAGGCGTAAGCTGGTTTCTCGCGGTCTCATAGTAATCCTCCCGGGACCGGCTGGAGCGTTTTCTGCAAGACCGGGGCGTCCAAGGGGAGGAAGCAGATGAGTGGGCCAAAGGGAAGACTGCGAGCGAGGAACGGCAGCACGGAGGCCCTCCAAGCGCTAGCCGGGTCCCATCAAAAGGTGAGCAGCGCTCCCTCATTGAGTCTGCTGGATCCATACTGGTCACGTCATTCTGTCAGGGCTCTGTGTGCGGGCAGGCGGAGATGACGATCCAAATGCAGGACTCGGAAACAGAATGCGACTCAAAAACCTCAGCTTTATTGCTGGCACGAAAACAAAACATGACGTAAACAATAAATACTGAGAACCAAAACACACAGTCACAATCTGAGGGTACGACACGACACTGACATAAAGAAACACTGGGCTTAAATACACTGAGGAAGTCATCAAGGAATTAGAGACAGAAGGGGAACACAGCTGGGAGGAATGAGACCTAACGAGACAAGGGGAGCAAAGCTAGAAACACTGATATCAGACATGAACATGAACCTTCAAAGTAAAACAGGAAACAAGACACACTTAAGACACAGACTAGACAGAGTGAGATAAACAAGACACTGAACTCAACCTGCAATAATAACAAAGTACAACCAGAACATTAATCATGATACAGAAATATACCAGAATAAGTGAAACATAGATTTATCATAATGATCAACAAAGCACCAGAGAAACAGAAAACAATCCATAATGCATAATCACACCAAAACATGAGAACTAAAAATACTGGGTCAAAACTGACCCACAACCGTGACACCAAGAGACAGCATGAGGTCCACCTCCTCCTTTAGCTCCACCAGGAAGTGTTCTGGTATCCTGTAACTCATACGCTTCACAGCTGCATCAGGTTTTAAAACAATGTCATGCTCCACCAGACTGGTGTCACTGGGTACTTTTGAAATATGTCTGAATTAATCAGAGGCGTTACCTGAGACTCTTGCTCACTGGTGAGATGGCTCAGGTCCAGGACAGAGGCTGTTACTGAAGGCAAGTAGTCATTAACGTCTTCCTACTCATCCACGGTGTGAATAAGCAACCCCTCTGTTTTATTCTCAGTGTGTGGAATCCATTCCTTAAGGTCAACATGGAGCACTCTACTCCCTCGCTGGAGACCTGGTGTAGAAACTTTGTAGGTAGTAGGTCTATGTTTCTTCTGTACTTCAAAAGGTCCTTGCCGCTTTGCCAGCAACTTGCTGTTAGAAGTTGCCAAAACCTTCTGGCCAGGGACAAAACTTTTGTGGCAAGCTTTTTTATCAAACAAAGTCTTTTGTTGCTGCTGAGCAGCTGCCATATGGCTCTGAGCCAGTTCACTCATCTGCTGAAGCTTTTCCCTCATATGAATGACATGAAATAACGTTGACCGATTCCCCTTTACCTTGCTCTCCCTCCCATGAGTCCTTCAGCAGGGTCAATGGGCCTCTCACCTCATGGCCATAAAGAAGCTCAAATGGGGAGAAACCAGTGGAGGCCTGAGGGACTTCCCTATAGGCAAAAAGGAGGTATGGCAGCCACTGGTCCCAATCCGACCCTGTATCATTAACAAACTTTCGGAGCATTTGTTTGAGAGTTTGGTTGAAGCGCTCTGTCAGGGTGACATGGGGTCGTCCACACACTCCTGATGCCCAGCAGCTTATAGACCTGTTTCACATGGTATGGACATAAAATTAGTGTCTTGGTCAGTTAAAATCTCCTGTGGGAATCCAACCCTTGAGAACAGCTGAATCAATGAGGAAGCTACAGTTTTTGCTTTAACCGTTTTTAATGGAAAGACTTCAGGATATCTTGTAGCATAGTCTGTAATGACTAGCATAAAACGATTTCCAGCTTTGCTCCACAGGGCCAACTACGTCCATGCCAAGACGCTGAAATGGTGTACCAATGATTGGGGGAGGTTGGAGTGGTGCTATGGTGGGGACCCTAATTGAAGTCTTCTGACACTGAGGACAACTTCTGCAAAACATAGCAACATCTGAGCGCAAACCAGGCCAGAAAAAGTATCGCTTAATGCAAGCGGTGGTCTGATGCTTCGCCAGGTGGCCAGCCCAGGGAGTGGAGTGCCCCAAAGTAAGCACTGTTTCACGAGGCGCTTTAAAGACCACTAACTGCTTAACCTGGCCATGCTGGTGGTATAAAATGTCATCTTGCAGAATGTACTGCTCTTTATTTGTGTCAGATTCAACAGAGTCCTTTTCCTTAGCCCTCGGCACCATGGCAGACAAAGTTGGATCAGCCTGCTGCATTTGTCTGATGTTTGTAGGTACCGAAAAACCTAAAGGCATATCTGGAGCAAGTGAGCCGGGGCTCAGAGGCAGCTGGGCAGACGGCCGGCACGCAGGACCGTGCAGCCTGCGTGCCGAAGCGGACAGCATGCCGCCCTCAGGCGTGGCAGGACCCCCGCACACCTCGACCTCCGTCTCCAGCTTGGCAGGTCCCACTGGCGCGCCAGCCTCCGGCTCACCCCGAGCCGCGCGCTGTCCACCCTTACAGTGATCACCCGGTTGCTGTAACAGTAGCCTACATTCAACGGCTGCAGCCCTCCTGCTGCCAGCTGTACACATCAACACCAAAAACAACAACAGCACAAGCAGCGCACAGGTTTTAAGCCGGCGAGGCATCATAGATTAGTGAAGGTGAGTCCATCTCACCTGCAGTAGCATTGCAGACCACGGCCGCCACAATAATAAAGCATTTTTTATTTAATTATAAATAAATTATTTCTCCTAATTACGTCCTGGGTTTTAACTAATTAATAATACCGAAGGAAACATCACAAAAAACACTTAAGGTCATGAAAATTAATTGCGATTTAGCAATTCAATGAGGCATCCACCTTATTTATTGAAAAGTATTGTATTGGTATTGGTATCGGCGATACTGGCCCGTATTTACTTGGTATCGGATCGATACCAAAATATGCAGTATCGCACACCAATAGTGCCTGGTGATCCGGTGGGTGGTCGACTCCCTTCGCTACTACCTCCTGGGACGCCCATTCACCCTCTACTCAGACCCCGCCCGCTACAGTGGCTCCACTGCATGAAGGATGCCAACGCCCAGATCACTCGGTGGTATCTGGCTTTGCAGAGGCGGGGCTGAACACGTGCTTGGGACGAGTGACTGATTGTGACTCTTTTTATGCTTCAGTGACAGTCAAGGAGAGAGAGCGTAGTGACCACTGAGTGTGCTGTCACCATACCCACGGTCTATGTGTGTGTGTGTTGGGGTCCGACGTCGCAGGAACATTTTCCCAAAGACTTCTATACAATTAGAAGTTTTTGTTTTCATTCGCCCCCTTCTGCTTATTAGAAAGAAGCCAATCAGCTTTGTGTTTCATCGCTTTATTCGTATCTTATATTGATAAATTTAATCCACCTTAACATAAGATAGCTTCGTTGACATTAAAAGACAGGACATGAACAGTGAATACTAATTTCTGAATTCTCTTCACATCTAAATCAAAATGTAAGGGCATATTTCCCAATATCCCCGTCTCTTTTCAAATGTTAGCAGAACACGTTGTGCAGAGTCACACTGAGATCAAGGCTCCTCCAGCTGATCCGTCCAATCACCGTCTATTCTGACAGTTGTTGTCAGATCAGTCTCTGCAAGATAGATGCCTCAGATGCAGTGATTCACTGCTCTGTATCACCGCTGTCTCCTTGGACTGATGTGTTTATATAATGTCCTCTATAGACATGGTAATAAGTGAAAAGGCATACAAAGCAGGGAAGCGAGGAAATTGGATGGATGAAGAGCCCTTCATTTCTCTCCATTCCTCCACCCAGCACTATCTTTCTGTCATTGCCATCACTGTGCGGCAAACTAATTAAATTGGTGGGTCCGTGGAAAACCTCCTCCGAGCTCTGGTGAACGCAGGCGAAAGGTGAACGCAGCCAATTCTGGAGTTTTCCACTTTCCCACGTGTTCCCTCAAAATAACTCTTTACCTATCGTCCACGAGACACGTTTAATCAAACCAAACAATGTCAAATGACTGCAGAAAGCGACTCTCCTTTACTTTTCCAATTACTCACTGCTCTGGGCTTAATCATTACAATCATAGTTGCACTATCAGCGATTCCCAGCTGATTCCCTGGAACACAGGTGATCCATAGAAGCCAGCAGAAGCTAATATCTTGGAAACTTGCACAGTGATAATGGGGAAAAGCAGCTCCTTTCACAGGGTGATTCTCAGAGTGTGGATAAATGCCTTAATTCAAATTTTGGTGGTGTGATAAGTTATTTTCTGGTTACTAGAAACAGTTTTTTGATTAGTTGTTGCACCAAAATATCTGAACAGTCAAAACTCTTTGGCAGCAGAGAGATGTACTGCAAGGCAAGTTCAACAAAACCAGGTAGCTTGGTAACATCATCATTAGAGGTAATGAAACACAGGCTTTAGGCCAACATATTGTGTTAAACCATTAATCTTGTTTTGTCGGCAGTGATTCAGATTTATTCAAGGCTTAAATGGTGTCATTCGGCCACACTGCTCCATTTTGTATAACAATAATAATAGAGACACCTGTGCTAAATGCCAAGTGTCCCGACTTTGTCTCGACTTGTTGCTAGCTTTCTCATCTGGCCCAACCATAGAAAGTATAAAAGATCGCTATCAGATTGCTCCAACTTTTGCTTTGAAGGCAAACATTCACCACTTCCAGTTTTGGTCACCCTCTTGAGAGTTTTACTACTGCTTTCATAAGCAGTAGTAAAACTAAAGTAGTAAAGTAAAGTAAAGTAGTAAAGTAGTAGTTAACAGTTGTTTGCAGACAGATCAGCGTCTTCTGTCCACACTACAAGTGATGACAGATTTCACAAAGTGACAGCCAGCACCCTCCAGGAACTGTTCAATAACAAGTTGGGGAGTTGTTACATCCAGTATGGTAGTCCATAGAGGACGTAAAGGTAGTCCTTGGTAGAGGTGGCAGTTTTCCTTGTAACCAGACTACCTGGAGACATTTGTGCAGCTGCAGCTACTTTTAATCCTTCACATGCTCAGAACAGGGCTCAGACTGCATACTGCAAATGATGCTCTGGCTCATGGACAAGCCAAGTAGGGCTGGGTATTGTCACTGATTTCTAGAATCGATTCAATTCCGATTCACAAGGTCCCGAATCGATTCGATCCACGATTCGATTTAATTCGATTTGAATCTGGGAAATTTTGACAGTCAGAAATATTATAATTCAGATCAGTACATTTACATATTTTTGTATTTATAAAAAGGAAGCTGACACTTTCCAGACTTTATCAAAGGAGTGAGCGTCACAGCAGATGCCTTTGTGTCAAAGTAGCTGAAGATAAAACACAGAAAAACATGATGGTGGTTTTCCTGTTCTGGGATTTTATAAAAATATTCTGCAGTACATCAAAAACAAAAGAAAACCATTAATCTACACATGAATGTTACCTCTGAAGTTACAGCGGTTTTATTAGAGACACGGCTAAGCCTTTTGCATTTTGCATAATTTTAAAAAGTTGAAATTTGTTCAGTATTGAACAGCAGAAATTAGGTTTTCTTTTCGGAAGTATATAAAACGGAAAAAAAACGTCGGCCGACAGCGCTGTAAACAACGGTAAACTTGTGCGTAACAAGCAAGCGAATAATGCAGAAAACAGACAGACAGGGAGAGAGAGAGAGAGAGAGAGCTGTGCATGAAGTGTGATTTTATCGTGGTGGAAGCAAAACAGCAAAAGTCAGAGGGAATACATGACGATGTTTATGTGAAGCATAGTTTGGATCTTCTTTTGCTGCTGGTTCGGTCAATATTGTTTGGAGAGAGATAAAACTAACAGCTTTATGATCAGCGCAAAAAGGGCGTAAACACACAGCGCGGACCCGCGGATCAGAATCAGCGAGCTGTCGGCATCTCACTGATTCTGATCCGCGCTGTGTGTTTACGTCTTTGTGCAGAATCCGTGTTCCTGCTCTCATTTACTGTCTTAGCTGTTTGGTGGTTGTTGAAATTTTGTGAGATTTCACCTGAGATTCTGGCATTTCGGGCAAAATAAATTTATATTAAAAAATCGATTCAGGATTTTAATGAATCGATTTTACGTAATCCAAGCCAGAATCGATTTTAATCAATAAATCGATTATAAAAACCCACCCCTAAAGCCAAGCAGAGGGGGTGTTCCCTCACTTAAAACAACATTGACCCTACAGTCTGCACACATTACCCATCGTAAAGCTAAAAGCTCTGCCTGTAACACTGTTAGCAACCAAAAAATGACACATTTTTTTATTGTTATGCTTTACTCCATGGCTTTATTTATACTGTAATTCTCATTCTTTCTCGCTGATACATTATCTTTCACTTTGACTTGTTTGCAGTACTAGGCTGTTTTACCTGAGAGTTGTTGTAATATGATTTTTGATTGCTGTGCTGTAGGAAAAAGGCCCGTTCTAAAGAATTTAGTAGGATGAGGATAAACTGAAGCTCTAGAAGCCACATGACCCTGAATTAGAAAATCTACTTAAATTGAGAATTTTTGTAATATAAACAATAACAATAGGATATTTACTAGGAAGAAAATTCTATTCTTGGTAGATGAGGCACATCTGAGAAATAATCCAAAAACAAGAATTTAATGCAGGCACAGTGAAGATGCTGCAACAATAAGCTACTATGAACTCTCCTCTAATTCTTCATATCCTGTATCTTTGTAGTTACTGTCTCTGTATTTAAAATATAGCAGTATTGTGCTCCGTCCTGGAAGCAGGAAGAACTTTTCCGCCAGTTTGTCCAGATCCAAACTACCCTGCACTCCTCACACTGGTGACCTTTGGTGTGAAATAGTGTTTTTGAACTGCGTAAATAAAACAGGATTCATGTGAATTCTTTGTAAGCATGTTTAATTTTGTTAGTGAAGCTGAATCAGCCTCAACTGAGAGGAAGAGATACTGTACTTCTGTCACTTTGCTCACAGGCATTTGGCATTTCAGCTGGCTGTTTGACCGTTTGAACCCAACACAGGACGCCACCTCTCCTCTTCTGTCATGACTCAATAAGAGCCGTTTCATATTTGTGCCAGTTTTTTTTTGCACAAACATACCCCTCTGTGCCTGTCTCTGCTGTGTTTCTGTATGGCTGAGCTAATGGGACATGCATTCATAATGATTGTGTGTGTGTGTGTGTGTGCTGTTTAAAGCTCCATATGACCTCACCTGACCTGCTTTTATATCTCATCCCTGTGTCTGTGGTGTGCCGGTTCCTTCTCCTCATCTCCGAGGCCTTTTTCCCAGCACTACAGCCAGACTAAATGGCGCTTCAGAGGGGGATAAACTACGTTTTGCTCATTAGAGCAAAAGGATATGATAAAATGCCCAGTCAGGAGTGTGTCTGTGTATGTGAGCTTACCCAGCCCAAAGACGGACGCCTGCGATGAGCCGCCTCATGAAGGCTCAATTTGACACAAATCCACAGAGCTTTGCATCAACGCCAGAGCCATTTCCAAGCAGCCTTCCCTTCAAAGTCTCCGCAAATAAGAAGGCAAAGTCAGAAGGGATAGAGGCCTGGACTCCAATCCCCCTTCACCCATCCTCCACCCTCAGTGATGATGATGAACGTCACCGAATTGATTCACCTCCCGACCTCGTCTTGGCCGCCAGTAATGTAATCCTTATAGGAATAGGTAAAGAGTAAAGACCATGTTACTGCGGCTCACTTGCTGCCTCGCACTGAGGCATAATTCCATGGAGATCAATGATCCTCCAGTCTTGCTTTATTGAGTTTGCTGTGGTAGGTGTGTATATTTAAACCACTAAATTTTCTCATTATAGAGGGAAAAAGCAGGTGTTAATCAAATAGTGAGGTGCATTCATGTAATTAAATGACAGCCGCTGCTAATAAGCTGTGACTGGAGCTTGGAATATTTCTGTCCTGTTTATGGAAGGCTATTTAAGTTAAATGAAAAGCATCTTTGTTTTTCAGAACATTGAAGCCAATTTTGGGTGGTGATTAAGTGTGTCTACAAGACAGCTTTTTTAAACTGAACAATCTGTGATTTTTTTTAATGTTACTACGCAGAGGGGGATTCTCTTTTCAGTGTATTCATTACAAAGACTCACAGAGCAAAAATAGACTGCCTGAGTTCAGCTCAACTTTTGTTTATGTCAGTCAAGCTCTGTCTTTCTCATGAGGCTTATTTACAGACATTAATAGCACTATGGCCCCTAGTCCTAGCAAGCCTGCTCCACTAGCATGGTGTTTTTTACACATGTACAAATGTTGCTTTCAATGAGGAGGAGCACGGCCAATTATTTTGCTCTCTAAGCTTTCCTTTGGTGTCTTTGTTATCTGTAGAGGACGATACCTTCCAATTTTAGCCACAAACTTTCCATCAGTGTTGCTCTCTAAGCAAAATGTATTTTATATAATAACTAAGAATATCTTTATCATGTTTCACAACTGATCTGATATTTGCACACTATCAGTCAAACTAGACCCAAAGTCTCACAGTTCTCCCTCATATGGCTAAGTCCTGCATGTGTTATCCCAGCAAAGAATCCTGTAGTAGCAACCTGAAAAAACTGTAGTTCCTGCAATGACCACATATAAAAGATGCATCTTAAGGGTCTGAAAAGTGAAGCAAATCCAGAATTTGTCAGGACCCAGAGCCCGGCTACATGGGTTTATTTCTTTTTTTAATCTCCAGGTGGTTTGCCTTCACCATCAGGTGGCACTGCTCTCTCGCAAACCTGCATCCATCAGAAGGCTGCAGAGGCTGTGATTCTCTGCCAGATGAGTCTATCCATTGTGGTGGTAAATTGATTCGGCCGGTGTCTTTGATTTCCTTGCCTTGCCGCATACTAACTTCTGTTTCCTATCTCTTGTACAGAATCCAAAACTTGCACTGGGCTTATTCACTTGGAGCGCTCACAAGATCAACCTCTTGGATTTTACAGCTGTGGTGGAAGTGGATTCCCCCTCGCTTCTGCTCACTCTCACCTCCAGAACTCGGTTTTATTTGGATGTGCAACTGCCTGCCCACTTTCCACTCTGATAGCTGTCTTCTTTTTCTTTTTTACCCCAGATCCCTTCTGGTCCACTCAGTTTATCTCTGCTAATCTAGCACTTTTGGGATCCCTTTTGGAGTGGGCCACACTCCAAAAGGGAGGGGCACCCCTGAAGATGTATACACCTGCCAAATGACCTCAACAACCCAGCGGGACACCCGGGACTTGAACAGGGGTCTGCCCAGGATTTCAGAGTAGATAGCAACAAAAAGCTGGTACGTCCTCCTAATCGTCCGGGTATGCCTGACGGACATTGCCAAACTCAGGACCAGGCACAGGCTTGTAGCTCAAAAAACTGGGACAGGTGGAATTTGAAAAGGGCCTTCAGCAAGAAAGCAAGGTTGGGCCAGAACACCACCCCTTTCCCGTGCGGCAACCACCTGCAGAAATCCCTGTGGACCAACAGAGCATGGAGTTCACTAATCCTTCTGGCAGATTTTATAGCCAGCAAGAAGACTGTTTTGAGGAACAGCCATTTCAGATCAGTGTCCTCCAGCGGTTCAAAAGGAGGCTCTAAAGGGTGCCGAGTACAAGACCCCAAGGGAGAACTGGGCAGCCTGGCCTGTGAGTTGTAAGTCACTGGGCACCCCTGAGAAACCATGAGATCAAAGAGGAACTGGCCTTGCTGAGTGCTAAGTAACCAAGGCAAATGGCCATAATTGCTGCCACCATGCCATGCACGGTCAGTGCGGCCATACCTCCAGCTGGGACTGCTGAGAGTAGGCAGCCTTGGTGGATGACGCAAGAGACTCATTGTTTGAACATCTGGGGCAGGCAATCCTAAGGGGCAGAGCCTCTCCCTCCCAAGGACCAATCCTTTAGCCGGAGCCCTGCAAGGAAGGGATGGAACAGAGACCCCCATGCCTTGGACAGGAGGTCCCTTCAAACCGGGAGCTCCCACAGTGTCCCAGCCAGAAGCAGTGGGATCGCCGAAATCCAGGGGATGTGGGGCCAAAGGAGGGCCACCAGGATAAGCCTCACTTCCTCAGTCTGGACCTGGCAGAGGACCGATTGGAGGAGAGAGAATGGAAGGAAGGCATATAGGAGAGCCTGGGGCCAGGCTGACACGGCCTGGAGGCAATCCTGCAAAGGAGGTGTGAGCCTAGGCCCCCCTGTCTGTTGACAACCTGTAGTTCTAGCACATTGATGCGCCGGGTGGCCATTTATCCCACAGCCCTCATGGACCACACCCCAAACAACTGGAGCTGGGGGAGCTGGGCTGCCCCTGGGCCAAACATGGCTGCAGGCTTGCCAGGCAGCGTTAGTCGGGCAGTCCTGGTCATCCTGCCCGAGCTGGGAATGAGATAGCCAAAGGTAGCGGCACACCACCCAGAAAGAGGCCAAGGACCTACCTGTGGCGATGGCCTGCTCCTTCATGAGCAAAGCGCCAAGTGGGTGGAGGCGGCTAGCAGCTTGCGTGGATCACTGGGGTCCCCAGAACCTGCCTGCACCTGTACCAGGTGACACAGGTAGAGACAAAATGGCCACAGAGTTGGCTAGATAAGCCTGGGTTGACATGGCCTTATGTAGCCTACCTAGCAATGAGTCCATAAACTTAGAGTCCTTGCTTGCTTGGCCTTCCCAAGAAGGGAGCTAGAGGGGCGAACCGAGGGGCAATAGCCAGAGAGCAGCAGGAGAGTAAAACTGCCTGCACACCAGGTCCTTAAAATCAGGCATTAGTGGCACCTGCAGGCATGGTTGCTTGACGTCGTCAAACCTGAAGTCCACTCCCAATTTTGAGGGCAAGATCGAGTTATTTCCCTTAGAGGGAAATCCCACCCCACCCCTCACACATTGGGGTGGGGTGGCCACAGCTAGCATCCACTGGCCATGTGAACCAGGGACACCTGGGTAATACGCCCGGGGTATTAGGATGCCTGGGTCGTTGACTCAGGGTTTTTGAGTTTATTATATTATTTATCATTTCTAGTCTTTGGTTTCTTTCTTATAGTTTATGTCTCTGTGTAATCCTTAGTTGCTGTCTCCCCTGTCGGCTATATCTCCGTGTCTGTGTCTGCCCTGGTCCCACGTCTCTGTTCCCTCTGTAGTGTCTGCCTGTGAGTCTGTGTCTGTAAGTTCAGTCTGTGTTATGTTTCCTGTTTTACTTTGAAAGTCCGTGTCTCATGTAAATGCGTAAGGTTGTGCTTCCTTTGTCTCGTTAGGCCTGATTTGCCGGGGTGTGTTTCCCTCCTGTTACTCATCCCGATTGCTCCCTCTGTGTATTTAAGCCCTGTGTTTCAGTTTGTCGGGGTCGCGATCTACCCTTATGCCATGCTGTGTGTTCTGTCAGTCTTCCCGTGTAAGTTTATTTTGATATATCCAGTTATGTTACATTTGAGTTTAGCATTAAAGCTGTTTTGAGTTCAAGTTTTGCCTCCAAGTGTCTGCACCTTGGGTCCTCCTACTACCACTCCTGCCTGCACACAGCCTTCAGATAACACGGGGGACAACACTAAAGGACTCTAGGTGAGCGCCAAGTGTGCAAATTGAGAGACCACGAGACAAGGCACCAGCAACTAGAGTAATAATAATAATGAATTGTATTTATATAGTGCTTTGAGGGCCCCGAAAAGCGCTATATAAATGCAATTCATTATTATTATTATTATTGTACAGTCCCACTATTCATTCACTCTCACTTTCACACACTGGTGGAGGCAGCTACGGTTGTAGCCACAGCTGCCCTGGGGCAGACTGACAGAGGCGAGGCTGCCATATCGCGCCATCGGCCCCTCTGGCCATACCAGTAGGCGGCAGGTGAAGTGTCTTGCCCAAGGACACAATGACCGAGACTGTCCGAGCCGGGGCTCAAACCGGCAACCTTCCGGTTACAAGACAAACTGCCAACTCTTTGAGCCACGATTGAGTGAGTACTCACACTTCTAAGCTTTTTTTATTTCCTCTTTGGATTGGGAATATCATAAATCCTGGAAAGCTGCCGAGACAGGCTCTCCACCACAGAGGTAACGGACACTCACTGCCACCACACACTGTACCGCACACAGTACCAAACAAAGCACACGCACACTGCACCAAGTGCAGAGCAAAGGATCACCAGTTTCACATTTGCACAGCTGTTTTATACGTAAGTTGTGGGGAGTGACTGTGCTAGCCAGAGGGTCTTAAAGAAGTATCCACGTGCCATTACTAAGGGGGGTCATTCCCTGTACATATGGAATATGTAACAGAGTGGAGAGAGTACTAGAGAACGGCCTCTGTTTCCTGCTCACTCTGCTTCTGTCAAATCCAAACTAAAGTTTTCCTGGCAAGACAGATGGTCTAAGCCATAAGCATTAATCAAACATTATGAAATGCAAATATTATAGCAGTAAAAATCTACAAGAACAACTCATATCTTGTCATGTTCATTTAGATAATTAGGTCATATAAATGCTGAAAATATATCCAGGAAAATATTAATAAAGATAACGTTCAGTACAAAACTCACTGAAAGTCACTAACTTTCTTTTCTTATCCTTCACTCTGAGTCATCAGGGGATCCTGTTGACTGAGGGGTCACCTCACAAACACTCATAGGATGGATGCAGGGCTATGAAACAAAATTAATCAGTTAGTGAGCTGTGTCTCATGCATTTATTACTTCCAGGCTGGACTACCGCAATTCATTATTATCAGGATATCCAAAAAACTCCCTGAAAAGCTTTCAGTTAATCCAAAATGCTGCAGCAAGAGTACTGACAGGGACTAGAAAGAGAGAGCAGATTTCTCCTGTTTTGGTTTCCCTTCATTGGCTTCCTGTTAAATCCAGAATTCAAAATCCTGCTCCTCACATACAAGGTCTTAAATAATCAGGCCCCATCTTATCTTAATGACCTTGTAGTACCATATCACCCTATTAGAGCACTTCGCTCTCGCTCTGCAGGCCTACTTGTTGTTCCTAGAGTATTTAAAAGTAGAATGGGAGGGAGAGCCTTCAGTTTTCAGGCCCCTCTTCTGTGGAACCAGCTTCCAGTTTGGATTCGGGAGACAGACACTATCTCTACTTTTAAGATTAGGCTTCAAACTTTCCTTTTTGCTAAAGCATATAGTTAGGGCTGGACCAGGTGACCCTGAATCCTCCCTTAGTTATGCTGCAATAGACGTAGGTTGCCGGGGGATTCCCATGATGCACTGAGTTTTTCCTTTCCAGTCACCTTTCTCACTCACTATGTATCAACAGACCTCTCTGCATTGAATCATATCTGTTATTAATCTCTGTCTCTCTTCCACAGCATGTCTTTTATCCTGTCTTCCTTCTCTCACCCCAACCGGTCGCAGCAGATGGCCCCGCCCCTCCCTGAGCCTGGTTCTGCCGGAGGTTTCTTCCTGTTAAAAGGGAGTTTTTCCTTCCCACTGTCGCCAAAGTGCTTGCTCATAGGAGCTCATATGATTGTTGGGTTTTTCTCTGTATCTATGAAGCGCCTTGAGGCGACTTTTGTTGTGATTTGGCGCTATATAAATAAAATTGAATTGAATTGAATTGAATTGTTGAGTTTAAAGTTATCAGTGTCACAAAACTGGCCCTCTTTTTATTTGGCTATGGTAACTTATGCTGAACACATAACCTATTCAGGCATAGATTATATTCATACTTTTGGTTTCGATTCAGCTGAACATGCCATTTTCACTCTCTTTTATTTATAGCTCGTTTCAAATCAAAACAAATCAAATCACTTTTATTGTCACATCACATGTGCAGGTACACTGGTACAGCACATGTGTCACAAGCAACAGAGGTGTGCAAAAATACAATAACATAAGAACAAGCAAAATATAAGAATGGGAATGTGAGAATTATAAGAATAAATATATATGTGTATATACACACACACACACACACATATATATATATATATATATATATATATATATATATATATATATATATATATATATATATATATATATATATATATATATATATTTTTTTTTTTAAAATCAAATCAATTCTACAGAGGTCAGCAGTTGGATATTGTGCAAAACATGAAACTGGAACTTCAACATTATGCACTCCATACAGTACATAAATGCCACTCATTTATATACAGTATGGAGTGCATAATGTTGAAGTTCTGGTAAGTGAAGGTGAGGTGTCTGTGAAGTGTTCAGCAGTCTGATGGCCTGATGGAAAAAGCTGTCTCTCAGTCTGCTTGCGGGACCGGATACTGCAGAACCTCCTGCCTGATGGAAGTAGTCTTAACAGTTTATGGCTGGGGTGACTGGAGTCTTTGATGATCCTCTCCGCTTTCTTCAGGCACCGCTTCCTGTAGATGTCCTGCAGGGAGGGAAGCTCACCTCCAATTATCCTTCCCGCACACTGCACCACTCTCTGGAGAGCTTTGTGGTTGTAGGTGGTGCTGTTGCCATAGCAGGTGGTGATGCATCCAGTGAGGATGCTCTCAATGGCACAGCGGTAGAAGGTCCTGAGGATGCGGGGGCTCATGCCGAATCTTTTCAGTCTCCTGAGAAAGCAGAGGCTGTTTTGTCTATGTGTACTGACCATGTGAGATCCTCCGCCAGGTGTACACCTCGGAAAGGAAAGCTATTTACTCTCTCCACAGCAGCTCACTTGAATTTGCATGTACTGAATTGGTGATGCAGAAAGGAAGTAAGCCTGGCATAACAGTGAACCTTTATGACCACAATGATCTCCTACTGGGGTTTTGGTTTTGTCAAACCAGCTAATGCAAAGAACGCCTGGCTGCGTTGAATTTCCTTTGTAGTGTGCCACTCAGAGAAGCAAACTGTCTTCATGGCGAACACACAGACTATAACACATAAAATTCTGAGGGCTGCTTAGTGAATAACTCTTATCAGAGTTATTGAGGTAAATGTCTTCAGATGCACCACACTGTCTTGCTTGGCTGGCAGAGTCTGTGTCTGCCTGCCAGGTCCTAGAACCCCACCCCATAACAAGGTAGAAGCTGATTAGTAAATGTGCAGCAGCTGTGTCAATCAGCTCCACCTGGCAGTGCTCCCTGAACCAACCAACCCAACCTCTCCTCCTGTAGACGAGAAACAAACCTTCAACACCCAGTAACCTTTGTTCTCATCTTGGATCCATTTAAAAGCTGTTTCTGTTGCACTCAAATTTCATTTTGCTCACAATGATTTACGAGCAATCAGACATGTATGCATTGTGCCATCAGGAGGGGATTTGATAGAAATCACTCATGGCCCAAACACCTCTGATGATAAGAGCATGGAGTGAATGCTATGTTGGTTAACATGCCTGACATTTAATTTATTCCATGGGGTTTTCTTTTAAATGCTGACAGAACGATGGAAACTATATATTTGCTTTTACTACCTTCCGATCAATCAAGGGCAAAAAAATGTGACTTGTCATTCTGTTAGTACTGTTATGGATTATAAACTATATTTAAAAGAAGGACATACTAGTTTTCTAGTTTAAAACTAGCATTCAACCTTTATTCTATTAACACAATAGAAATCTATGGGAGAGATGAACTCTTTAAACACTTTACTGATGAATTTGTAGGCCAAATTTACAAAATGTACTTATTATATTCAATATGACCCAAAACGAGTGTCAGAAATGAGGATTGGCTAGTGACTTCTAATCAAGTCCATCTTTTGTACTGTCTGTGCTTGTCTGGAATATTGGAGGGAAAGTTAAGTGCTGGAAGTGTCTTATATCTCCATACTGTGCTTGCAAAAAAAAATCCAGTTATATTTGAAATGGCTTCTAGTTCGTTAAGCTCCCTTGTTCTCTAACCTTGGTTAAACTTTTTCTAGTATCACAGACTTGGGAAAAAGCCCTATTAAATACAGCATGATGTATTCTTTGTACACTATGGTCCATTAGTGTAGAAATAAAGAATAAAATGGTAGATTACCTCATTTATACCATAGCACTTCACTAGCCATTGGGAGATCAAGATGGCTACCTCTTCTATGTTTTTTAAATCATTATACCTCTCTTTTATATATAGTCTATGATTGCAGAGCACCCTCTCTGTTGATGACTAATTCATGGTTGCAACATTTCCACACAAAACTTTTGACTTTGCAACCTGTTTTGCTGGATAGCACCAGAATAATAAACAGAGCTGGTTCAAAAACCCAGACATAATTCAGTGGGAAAAGCGTATCAAAAGAGTGGAATTGAAGGGCAAAGGGGTGGAAATGAAGAGTTGGCACACAGAAGGAAGAAAACAAGGTCAAGAAGATGAGTCAAATAAATGCAGCAGCAGGAGGGCAAAGACTTCTTTACAATAGTTTCCAGTTTCAAGGGTCAGTCTTCTAATAACAGCCAGCATTGAGATTTAAAGCCCTCGTTAAAATTACATCTGTAATGAGAGTCACTCTCTACACTGCAGCTGTGAGGTAATTGTGGCATCCATGGTATGCATCCATCTAAATTGATATTTCTTAAGCAGTTTAGCAATTTGGCCATCAACAGCTTCCACACTGGATGCAGAAAGTGAGCCATGAGGAAAAAACAAGAGAAAATCCAAGGGAATGGAAAGCAGACTTGGTGTTCACTGTTGGAACTGCTCGTAGAACAAAGGTTAGAAATCCGTATAAGCTTTCTTACACAGATTTGGAAGCTATTTATGACTGAGAAAAAGTAATCAGTAAAATAAATTTCACTCTGATGCTGCCACAAAGTAAAGTGATTTTCACGTCTCCTTTATTATGCCAAGCAGTCCGAGCTCAGCCCACTGTTCACGTGACAATGTGAACAGCAGGCAAAGATAGTGAAAGTTCAGGGTGAGGTTCAAGCCTAAGTAATTTTTGAACATCCTAACCAATTTACTCTCGTCTAAGGGGGACACTTTATGTCTTTTTTCAAACCTTGGCAAAGTGGTGGTACATCCAAATAAGCAGTGTTGGGAAGGTTACTTTTAAAATGTATCCCATTACAGATTACAGAATACATGCACCAAAATGTATTTTGTAACGTATTCCGTTACGTTACTCAATGAGAGTAACGTATTCTGAATACTTTGGATTACTTAATATATTATCATGGTTTTTACAACTACATGAATGTGATTTATTACTGTTACTGAAGGTCCGCGGCTCCGAACCGTAGTAAAGGGACCTCTGGCTAATACGTTGGGTTCTGTGTCGGGCTCGTAGCCGAAAAATAGCTTTACTTTGTTGTCTGGGTCAAGTTTGAGACAGAGAGAGGCGTTGAAAGGCTGCTCCAACAGAACTTATTGTTTCGTAGGAAAACACGAACACAGTCTAGTCTTAATACCTTACTTACAACAGTCACATTACGATGACTTTACAGTAAGACAACAGAGAGCAGTTTACACTGAGGGTATTTAGTCTGCATTATTAAAATCGAAGGTCAAATATTAAGATTCCTGCAGCAAACAACCCAGTGGGCGCTCCATGAAGAAGTTGAGATGCAGTGTTATGCTGGCCTTGATTTTGAAGCTCCAGTTTTGTGTCCATGAGATGAAATTAGAGTTGGTGGCAGGCTGTGACAGTCATTAGCCCACACTGCTCACTCCACAGAGACAAGTCACATTTTTCTTTCCACTGAACTTTTGAATGGTGTGTGTAAAGTAAAAATAAACAGGGCAGTCTGTACTTTGGGAAAAAAAAGTGCAAAAAAACCAAAACAAAGACAGTGCAATAGAAATGTGCAAAAGACTGAGTATTGTGCAAAAAATACTCTATATGAATATATCCCATACAGTCATTGTAAAGAACAGATAAAATAAATCATTAAAAGCCCAAATTACCGAGATAAGAGAGGCTGCAGAATCGAACAAGCAATATTGTCACCAGCTGAAAATGGTTGAGCTAGTCCATCGATTAAAGTGAGAAACCTTAGAGGCAGCTGATTATGGTAGATGACTCCATGGTTCTGGTTCTCGCACACTCATAACAAGCAAGTGGGACCATAGACTCAGTAGGGAAATCTTTACTAGGTCATAAAAAGTGGAGCCAAGGCTCAGTTTTTAGATTTCGTTTCAGCCGTTGCCCTCTGCTCCCTAATAGGAAAAAAGTGCCACTTCACTTCTGCATTAGTTTCAGTTTGGAGCCATCTATTATTTGGTAAGCACACCTACTAGGCACAGGGTTGGCAGCAGACAATATGAACTGGATATGCAACCAACTTTGACGCGGGGTCTCAAGTCACTTGCGCTCATACACGCTATGCATAATTACAACCAAATACGCATAGTAAACTCAGAGAGAAATATAGCCACTTATTGGTGTGTTTAGTGTTTTTCATTACCCATACTGGATAAATTAGTGTCACTCACAGTTGAAGTATGTTACTGGATTTGAATTGAGGGGGCACAGTTACTTTATTGGGCGACCATGGACCTCTGAGATCCATTCATAACACCAAGCAGCATGTTAACAGCGTCAATGTGGGCATGGTAATTGTCAGCATTTGGTATAGTTATAAAGCTGAAGAATAGTGACCAAGATATGGAGCATAAACAAACATGCCATCGTCCTCCAACTGTAAGGCAAACTATCTTTATAACTACATCTACACAAAGAAGGGTGTTTTACCACAAAATTCCCAAGCAATAATATTTTTCTGGTGGACAGACTGTTTGAATTCATTTTGTTTCATTTTTAACAAATTGAGAAATTGTCTAATATGTACCACTTTATTTTGTGTGTTCAGATCCTTGAGTGCTACCACCTGGTGTCTCCGAGAATCCATCCATGGACAATGTGGTCAGCATAAATGTCTCAAATGTGCTCATTTCAAACACCATCTGGCGAAAGCTGCGTTTTGCACAAACCTATCAGGGCGGAGGATGAAGGAGATGGGTTGGCATACAAACTGTCTGATTTGAGACCACAGTTCACATGTTGTTTCCTAGCAACTGTCAATATGGTTCCTTTGACCATGACCATGGTCTTTTTCTAACCGTAAGGGAGTACTCCACCAGTTTTGCATTGCACTCGTATAACAGCGTGAGTTGAGTCAGAGAGCTTTTTTTATTTCATGCATTTTGATTTCATCTCAAAGAGAGATGCACTGAGTTGTCTTGCACCCACAGTACAACAATTCAATTACAGAGTGAGCTGTGTAATACTGCATAACACTGTGTAGTACCAGATTTAGCTACATACATAAATTAGGACGGATTTACTAATACTACTACACGTACACAGACACACACACTGTTTTGTTTTTGCTGTCAAAATTTTAGTATTTTGTTCAGAATCTCTATATCCTCACAAACTAATCCACCCTCAAAGTCTCGAGGTTAAAAGATAAATAATGAGATGGGTGCAAAGGTCAATTCTGTGTCATTTAACCATGCTGGTTTTCCTGCTTCAGTGTTATTGTCATGCAAGCTTCTGGTTTATTCTGTCACATATTTAATGTCCCACTGGTGTAACAGTAAATATGTGACCATAGTTCCAAATAATGAGGTCATGAACAAATAATCCCCCTGAGCCAAAAGCTTGGATAGCTCTAAATCCTCCAGTTTATTATTTTTTCTACCTTTGAGCTGTATGATGTCATAAACAGGGCATAGCGGCTCAGAAGCCCCGCCCATGCTCTTTTTAAACTTGCTTTGCAGGGCAGCCAGAAGAAACTTGGCTTAAAAGAAGGCTTGTTTCAGACTTTTACAACATAAGGGGCTACACTGAGAATTATGACAGTCTTTAAATATAGACAGATGTTGAGGACTCCCAACATGTCTGGTAACTGCTTTGAATCACTCTATAATACTGTAGTGTTTTTACTTTGCAATTTAAAGGCCATTTAGACAACTGCTGCCAGTGCTTTATTAATAAAGTTGAATTAACATAGTTAAATTGTGGATGGACAGATGCCCATAATGCAAACTGATATGTGGCATTAAAATCTGTACTTGTGATCTCTGAAAGGCCTCTGTGAGCAGTTTCATATCTTTGATAATGAGATAATGTCCTACTGTTTTGGTCTGATGCTCCTAACTTAGCAGATGTGTCTCTTTGCTTAACTCTATCTCTATCACTTCTTTAGAAAATCAAAACAAATGGGTGTTATTTAGGAAAAACAAATAAATAAATGAGTGGATAAGAACAAAAGTATAGTCTGATAATGAGGTTATCTCTCTCATATCCCTCTTGTTTTGAAAGGCATGCTCTGCAGATCTGAGTGACTTCAGGCAGCGCTGCAGGATTAATGAGAATCATCAAGTCCTCCACTCCTTTCCCTGTTTGTCCTCATGTGCCCCACAGCTCCTTCGTTACATCTTTCTATGTGGAGAAAGGATAAAGAGAGCAAAGAGGGTGATGCACACAAAGAGATCAGTTCACGCTGACTCTACAGATGTACTCTCTGTCCCTGTGCATATACTTAGCCCTGTTATCTGGACTCTCTCTCTCCTGCTGCACAGGTGAAAGCTTTCTGCCAGCGAGGCTTCTGTGATCTGCCAGTTCACATTAAATCAGTCTGACTTTGTGTGTGATACACTCCGCTGCTCACCCAACCGTGTGACTTCTTTACTATGAGGATGAAGCTCACTTATTGATGTTCAGAAGCCATGGTGATGCCATGAGACTCAGTCAGTTCTTACTGCTATAAAAGATTCTTACTTTTATCACTGCATGCACAAGTATTCTTACCTCTAGTGTAACATTTTCTTGAAAACTGATCAGCAGCTGCCTTAACTGGAGAGGGAGCTAAAGTCTTGCAAAATTTTGAAAGAATCCATCTCAGTATGTATGTCAAATATTCACTGCATGAAGATGGTAGCCTTAAGAATTCATAGTAACGATAATATTCCAATACCTGTATAAAGTAACAGTGTGACAAAGTGCCAATGCAGTATTCAGGTTATGTTTTCATTGTTCTTACTGATGGACAGTTCCACGGTAACAACCTTAACATATCTAGGATATCTTTTGTTATCTAGCTTCAGTTACCTCTGACATCAGCAGTCAGGCTAAGCAGTCACACAAAGGTGGTCATCAACTCATTAAGTCAAATCAGTGTTTATCAGTGCAGCACCGAAGGTGTTCGTTTTATTTTTATTTTTATTTCAGTTGTTTTTAGGTGATTCGATGCTGTTTTATCTTGTTTTTGTTTTAACCCTTTAAAGCCGGTTGGAGTGGGCACGCTCTGTTTTGCGTAACTATTTTTAAATCCCGGTAGCACTGCAACCACATGAGCTAGCGCAATATTTTTTTTTGCATATGAAACCGGAGGAGTTATACTTACATCTTATGCCATCAGCTTGTCCTCGGTCACAGTTTCCTTCCACATATAGCTTTGCAAAAACTGCATAAAAAGCGCTTGCAGCAACAAAAACATAATATTCCAGAAACACGCTTCGCCGATCCAATCAGCTGTTCATAACACTTCCTATGTTGGAATAGACGTCAGCGCGAACTATCGCATGTCCGCCATGACCTGCCCGAAACCGGAAGTGACGTGATTTTCGCGGAAATGTAGTTTTTTACTATCAGGGCCTCATGAGCCTATACTGGTGTTTTTAAAAGTTATCTTTGACTTTATGCTTTTCTGTGTGGTTTCTGGGATGCTGAGGACTCATATTGCACTGCTGGAAATAGTTTATTTTGATGCATATGCTGCTTTTTTGCAAATTTGCATTATAATATTTATTTTCGTTTTTCCTGCAGTATATAAAAATTGGTGTATTTCAAAAATAAAACTATGAAGACACTCAAAATAAATTTCTTGTGGTGGGAAACTATTTTGTGCAACTTTTTTGTATTTACAGTTTTGAGGGATAAGCCTCTTAAATTTCTCTAACTAGAAATATATGTTAAAAAAACAAAAACGATTTTCAATTTTTTTGTAGTTTATTGCACTTTTTTGCAATTTATGTAATCACTATGCACTTAATTCATACATATTATTAAAATCTAGGCTGTAATGGTTGTATTGATGTATAGCAACTTGAAATGCTCCCAAAAATGGCTCCACAGCATGTAAAAATATAATATAAGCTCTGGCGGACTTGGTTCTATGGTAGGTCTTAAAGGGTTAATATAGGGCTGTTTTAATTTTATGTTTTATGTGTTTTATTTATTTATTTTGCTGTTTTCTGTTATTCTGTTGTTTTAACTTATTTTCTGTACAGCACTTTGTTCCTGTGCTGGGTATTTTAAAGTGCTTTATAAATAAAATTGGATTGAATTGGCATGAAAGGAGCAAAGTTTAAGTCATGTGACGAATTAGAAACTGGCAGCAGAGGCTTTGACAAACAAAGACTAGAAAAACCGATACTACAAAAATATTCAGAGGTTAAAGACATAGCACCGACTGAAAGTAACACGGCTGATGGAGACAAACTGGCACTGTGAGTGTGTGAGAGAAAAAGCCTCACACACTCACAGTAGTATTAGACGTGTGTGTTTTTAAAACCTACTATATTCTCTATAGTCCAACCTATAGGAATGTCTTCAGCTGTGTCATTAAAACAATGGGATGAGGCCAATTCCTTCCCAGGCATGAGGGCGTTGAACCGTTACCCCAAAGGTCATAGCTCCATGTGTTTTGGCACCAGCAGTAATTTCTGCTCTGATGACCTAAGGGGCGGGTTGGTAGGTCAGTAAAAGCTCTGCGATATACTGCAGTACTTTGCCATGCAAAGCTTTGAAGATCAAAACAAGAATTTTAAAACCGACTCTGAAGCTAACAAGGAGCCAATGATGTGATTTTAAAATGGAAGACACTTGAGATCTGTTTCTAGAACTAGTTAAAAGACATGAAGCTCAATCTGGTATGGTGGCCCTGAGAGACCAAACAGACTGCAACTTAAGAAAACACGCAATAAGAAAAACGCTGCAACAGAAACAACGGAAATAGGAAAAACGAAAACAGAAATAGGAAAAAAATGATTTCCAAAAGCACAAGGGAAGTGTTTCTGGGGAGACAATAACCTGATGGACCAGATGAAGGGAAACAAAACATGCTAGGTAAGTGTGATTTAAGTTGTGTCCAAATTCATGGGCTGCATCCTCCTGAGGACCCGGCCTTCGCGGTCTACATGGGCCGGGTCCTCAGAAGTTCGGGTAGGCCGGAAGTAAACGGCTGTGGAATTGGACGGTCTAGCCTTCAGATTAGCGTCACCGCTGTCCACCCAGGTGCTTTATAAAGTTTTATTTTATCTAATCTAATAACTTTAATCTCAGCCAAACCGATTTACTCACTAACAAATAAAACACTGACAAAAGCCAAACAATAACATTTTGAGGTTGTCTAAGTGACTTATATATTACGTTTAACCCGAGCAGCGAAAGTCCGCGGTGATCTGAAAATGATGTGCCGGGAGTTGTGCCGTTCTCGGCGGCTTCAGTGACCCTCGAGCTCCCGGCTAGCTATCGAGCTGGTGGGTAGCAGATGCTCCGAAAACGTCAAAGCACTTTTGCAAATATGCGATATCTTGATAAACTGAGCAGATATTTGATGTTTACACAGCTACTTTCTCACCTGAAAATATGTTAAAAGTTTATTTTGTGACCCAGAAAGATTAGTATGAGTAATTTTAAAACTTAGTAGCGGCCGCCATTGTTGGAAACTGGAGTTTGGCTGGGCCACGCTATGAATTCTGGGATATGGTAGGCCACGAAGGACACACCCGACCCATCCTTCAAATTCGGGGAAAAGGAGGACGCATTTGTCAGCTGCATTCGGAGGAGTCTACGAATTTGGACGGCCTTCGGCGCGTCGCTGTGACGTAATCGGTCTACAAATGCGTCCTCAGGAGGATGCAGCCCATGAATTTGGACACGACCTTAATTTCACTATTCATATAATGCCGATGACAGAGTTTTAGGCTAATAGTCAGGCTAACACACTTACCTCTCATCTTTTCTTTCCTCACAAAACCAATAGATCCTCCACTTCTTTTAAGTGTCTCCCAGCGCAATTCTTAGCATATTTTGGTTCCTGCATCTGGTCCGTCGGGTTGTTGTCTCCCCAGAAACACTTCCCTTGTGCTTTTGGAAATCTGTTTTTTCCTATTTCCGTTGTGTTTTGTGTGCTTTTGCAGCGTTTTTCTTATTGCTGGTGTGTTCTTAAGTTGCAGTCCGTTTGGCCTCCCAGGGCCAATTTTGGTCAAAATGCAATTGATTCAAAGATTCAACAGTTGTCTACATGTCATTTGATCACTGATCCTAACTTTCAAAATGGCTTTTCCAACATGATCATTTCTGCTTTTACTTGTAAACAGATGCTATTGAAAGGAGTGCATAAACAACTATTCAGTAAACCCACAACTGGGACAGCAATGACCACTTTTTAAATTTCTACGAGTACTAAATCAGTAACTGCCATAGATGATTTGGTCACTGAGCTTCATTACTTAGTTTCATTATGTGATGATAGTGCTTCTTGTATACAAACACCGACCAATTAATTTGTGAGATCAGCTGTTTGTTTTTGAGAGGAAAACTTTGACTTTATTGTCACTTTGTAAATTTCACAGTCCACAAAATCTTCTCCTTCCTTAAATTTGACTATACTGGTGTCCTTTAAAAAAAAGTAGATGAAGGAGGAAGGAAACCAAAAAAGAACTCTAGTGATCTTTAGTACATCAAATAAATGTTGTCAGGGTATGAAAAAAAGAGGAAACATCACTGCACAGCTTGTGACTGTACTGCAGTCTTATGCAGCTGTTTGATACCTTTTTCTTTTCAAGGTGAATCATTCAACATTCCTGTTTTTTTATTTTGAAGGTCACTACTTTGGAAATACAATAAATACGTCAGAAGAGAAAATACTGAATACCACAGCAAAGTGTCTGCTGAGTCCATCCTTTTCTTTTTCTTTCTTCAGCAAAGTGATGAATGGGTTCATTTTAATGTAGATTAGAGTGATGTAGAGTTTCGTCTCTTTCCAAAAGCACACAAATCTGTGGTGAATTGAAAAAGTGAAGAGAATGGAGGAAATAATTTACTCTTTGTTTACAGAATGAATTCTACTGTCTGCATTTGCAGGAAATTAAAAGACATGAATCTTAACATGGGTCAGGAAATTTAAAATTTTTTAGAGTTCAAATACAAAAATGTTTTACAACAATGTTCCATTTAACAGTGTCGTCTTTTTATACCCTAATCATTTTCTATTGTCATCATTCTGACGTTATATTAGCCTAAATGCTACCTGTTACAAAGTGGTTTGTCCCTGTATCGTTGGGAGTTTTTGACCTTTACTACAAGTTGTGGAAAGAAGTTCTGACACTCTTCCTTATTTTTCCATGTCAGGGGTCCACATTTTGTAAAACTTGCAGGTGTGCATCGCTGAGTAGATGCAAGAATCTGCTAGAACCTGTGCAGCCACAATCCTTTCCAGAATTTTTGCTAGGAAAGGGAGATTTGAAATTGGCCAGAAATTATTTAGAATAAAGGGATCTGAACCAGGGGCAGCACGGTGGCACGGTGGTTAGCACTGTTGCCGCACAGCAAGAAGGTCCTGAGTTCAATTCCAACATCAGGCCTTTCTGTGTGGAGTTTGCATGTTCTCCCCGTGTTTGCGTGGGTTCTCTCCGGGTACTCCGGCTTCCTCCCACCGTCCAAAGACATGCAGCTTGTGGGGATAGGTTAATTGGAAAATCCAAATTGCCATTAGGTGTGAATGTGCGAGTGAATGTGAGTGCGAATGGTTGTCTGTCCCTGTGTGTTGGCCCTGCGACAGACTGGCGACCTGTCCAGGGTGTACCCCGCCTCTCGCCCTATGACAGCTGGGATAGGCTCCAGCGCCCCCCGCGACCCTGAAAAGGATAAGCGGAAGCGAATGGATGGATGGGATCTGAATCATTCTTTATTGGGGTTATTATTGCAGTTTTAAGAGAAGAAGGAACAGAACCAGATATACTGTAAGAGAGAGTGCAGCCACTTCACAAGTGCATGGCACAACATAGAAGAGCCACCTCCACGGGACAAGACTCAGCAGTTCATCTGCATCTAAAGGTCAAAGGTCACTCTTTCGAGGATGCCAATGTTCACATTTTGGA
This sequence comes from Neolamprologus brichardi, assembly GCF_056152115.1. Lineage (NCBI taxonomy): Eukaryota > Metazoa > Chordata > Actinopteri > Cichliformes > Cichlidae > Neolamprologus > Neolamprologus brichardi. The sequence goes on along the minus strand of NC_142104.1, from coordinate 41,347,716 downwards.
CAGATGGTTTGAAAGAGGAGTGAAAGAAGCATCTATGTCCACTGTGAGCGACCATCTTTGAACAGAGGCGGTGGTTTACGACACCAACTGTCTGCCATCTATAATCCAGTTTTGAGATCTTTCCCAGACGCCTTAACGCCCACTCACATCCTGGGCCATCTGACCTCAGGAAATCACATGATAGGGTGCACCGTAAAAAAAAACAATCCTAAAAAAACAGTAATATTCTGGCAGCTGGAGCGCCAAAATAATAACAGAAAATAACAGAAAATAACTTTCCCATAAAAACATGGTTATTTTTAGTAATGACAATACAGTTTGTTGCCATAATTTTACACGAGATTTTGCCTTTTTCAAGTGCTTTTAAACATTAAATTAGGAACATTTGCCTATAAACAAGGTCAATGAATGCAGCAATATGAATAATAATACTCAAATGTACAGAAATATACAGTTAACAGTTGGTTTAAATAATAATGGATTGCATTCATATCGCGCTTTTTGAGACCCTCAAAGCGCTTTACAATTCTACTTTATATTTACTTGCTACTTGCTAAGATTTAGAGTTTTTGCAGTGTATAACACAGAGGAGTGTGACCAAGAGCATGCTCATTGTTTTCTTTAAGATTCTTGGGGTTTGTGCACTCGCAGTTTGTCCCTGAGGGCCAGACTATCATTGAGGAATTCTGCTATAACATCCGGAAGCAGTCTGAAGAAGAAAATGTCCAGAAATGTGGTGCAGTGGTAGCCCATAGCAGTTGTTCCTCATCATCATATTTAATGTTGGTCCAGGTTCATCATTTCACGCTGAAATGATGTCACCACATTGCTGTGATGCCATAGTTTTGTGACATGGATACCATCACCCCACACATCAACCCCTAACCCCAATCACGGTCTCATCCTAACCCCAACTCCGTCCCCCTTTTTTGGATTTTTCCCTCAGTGTACATTGACAGTCTTTTTTTCCACGTCACAAAACTCTGACATCATAACGATGTGATTGGTCACTTTAAACTCGGACCAACATTCATCAGACACACTTTTTCACAACGTTACAACACTTTGATCACAACTTGCAACTTTCAGTGCAATGTGAAAACAGTCAAATGTTGTCGACAGTGGACAATAACTAGTGCGAATTTCAGTGTTGTTCAAATACAAATTTATAGTCTGACTTTAATTTGCTTCATTCTGGACTCAAAAACAGAATGCTGTTGACGATTAATTTATTGGTATTCATTCAGTGACACCGGGGCCATGTTGCAAATTATTTGTTATTTGTCCCACACACAACCATAGATTTACAGATTACTACAAAAATCTACAGATTTTTAACTTTGTGTTTGGCTCAGGGCCCGAATAGCCTGGGGGAAGAAGCTCCTCCTCATTTCTCTGTTTTGGCCTTAAGGGAGTGGAAGCGCTTCCCAGACCTCAAAGGTGAGAAGAGTCCATTGTTGGGATGGGAGAGGTCCATCATAATCTTCCTGGCTTTAGACTTGCACCGCTTGGTGTAGACAGACAGCAGGTCAGGAAACTCTGATCGAATGATGCCTCCGGCTAATCTTAAGCACCGTCAGCGGCAGATGGAAGTCTCTGAGTCTTGTAATGAAGAAGAGACGCTGGCGAGCTGTTTTAACCGGTGATTTCAGGTTTCTGTTCCTGGATGTTGATTGGTACCTGTACTTGTTTTTCAAGTAGGAATCATTGTGAATGACCTCAGTTTTAGGTATTTTTGGTACTTCCTGGATCACTTTGCATCTGTGCATGACTAGTGGCAACACACTAGTGTTGCCACTAGTCATGCACAGTCATGCACAGAGGAGGACGGCAGCAAAAAGGAAGAACCTGGATATAAGAAAGTATTTTTCAAAGAAACCTGTAAGTCGCTAGTAATACCTCAACAGGAGTGGGGGATTTTAGTAAGAAGGAGCAAATTTACAAAGAAGACACAGCCAGGTCACAATGAGCAGCATATCTGTTCTCACCATATGAGTATGAAGTATGTGTGTAAAAACTGACCTGCAACAAATTTCACGTCATTTCGTCCAAAGTTCATTGGGGTTCATGTAGAACAAAGAAGTGATTAAACTGGTTAAATTAGTCTGTGTCTAAAAGGGAAAAAGGGGTCCTGCATACAAAATGGTTTAATATTTAACTCTGGCTCTCTTCCACAGCACATCGTTCATCCTGTCTCCCTCCCGTCACCCTCACCTGGTCACAGCAGATGGCCCCGCCCCTCCCTGAGCCTGGCTCTGCTGGAGGTTTCTTCCTGTTAAAAGGGAGTTTTTCCTTCCCACTGTTGCCAAGAGCTTGCTCATAGGGGGTCATCTGATTGTTGGAGTTTTCTCTGTGTTGTTAGGGCCTCTACCTAACAATATAAAGCACCATTCAGCATCAACAGTAAGATTGTGATCACAGACGTTCACCATGAATATTGATGAAACACTTTGTACTGAAAAGTAGTTTTCCAGTGTTTTGACTCTGAAATAAAGCATTGCACCGCTGCATTCTCTGGTCACATTTAATTTTTGCTAAATGCTTTTTCATCTACTATGTAATCTCTTCCCCCTTTCAGTAACTGGAGCTATTCTAAGAAAATGCTTTAATGGAGAAAAAAACAGTGTCTAACATATTTGCTTCATCTTCCCAGAACACCATTGGCACTGAATTATTAAAGCAACCAGTACTTTGGGCGAGAAACAGACTGAATTTTGACTACTTTGTGACGACCCCCCCTCCCCCCCTTCCCTTTTAAGTCTACAAGCAGACACAAATGAACTCTCCACCTGAGAGTTTCCAAATGTGTTGTTTAGCAGAGCGCTCATGCAGAAGGCTGCATGTCGACCTTGCCCTCCTTCCATCTACTAAGCCAAGTCTAGCAGTGGCCGGTACACTTACATAAGTGCTCAGTTCCCATTTTAAACCCCACCTTATTGCCCCCTCCCTCTTAGTTTTACTATTGCCTGGGTGACTCTCACAAACCCCAGACTTTGTCCATCAGTGTGTTTGATACTGAACCATTCTCCATTCCTGGAGGTGCTGTAAACAGCAACACTCAGACGTGTTATAGCATCTTTGACCTACACATTAAGATCCCTGTGAGCCTCCCAGGAGGAGAAAATACAAAAACGATGCAGCTTTACTTCCCAGGCTTTACCAGCGGAAGCCCCTCAGATCACCATGGAGACATATGTTTCTCTGGAAACCTATAAAGTTGGTTTGAATGGGGATTGTGCCTCTTAAACACTCAGGCACCAGCTGATAAGGGGCTTTAAAAGCAGCTCTTGTAAGGTATCACCTCTCAGCTCTATGTGAGGATATGTGTTCAGTGGCATATCCATCATCAGTGAGTATTAAAGCAAAGTTCCTGAATTAGATGAGTGCACCCATAGGACCCACGGTTTTTAAGGTGCCTTTAGGCTACATTAGGTGTAAATCCATGCAAAGCCTAACAGATGTTTTGATGTTTAATAACTGTTGGTCAACCATTAAAAAAATGTGTTCTTGGTTGAAAAGTGGCTCCAAACTCAAAGTTGTGCCAATAGTCATAACATTTTCCCAACATCTGTTTCATGTCCTTCTCAGAATTTTGAACAACGGGAAGTTTGTTTTGAAAAATGAAACCATTAATCCAACTTTTGGCTATTTTGGGGGAAATCACAAATATTTCATAATCAGACAAGTTGTTTATCTTGAGCAAACACTCTTATTTTGTAAGAGAGAGTCTTACTGTGTGCTACTGTGCATTTAAACCACATCTGTTCATTTATAGCCTGGTTTTTAAGCAACTTTGAACGTCAGTGTTTCAAACATAATGCTGCTGGGTGGTGTCAATGTTGCCGACATCCAGCAACAGACAAACATTGTCTTTGTGTTTTACTTTCACACCAAGTAAATCTTCCATCTAAGTACAGCAAAGAGATTTCACAGAAGAAGATAAAGTTTATTTCTGACAAAAGATGGGAAATTATCGAGCCTAAAAAGTGGTATAAGCTTTCAAGGTCATACCAGTGGGAAGTAGGTGACTTTAATTATTGTCCCATGTTTGTTGTTCTTCCCAGCTTCGTGTAACAGCAGTATTTAGTCATGAACAGCATTCCTTATTGGAGCCAAATCGGTGCTCAATAACTTCCCGAGCTACTGTCAGTAATCGTAAATTATAATTATGCTTTTTGCTTTAATTTGAAGTCTTTGGAAAACCTGCAATTTATATAGTAATGTCACTCTATTACAAGGATGACAGAAATGTTCAAGCATTTAAAGACTTTTGAGAAACTCTTCCATAAGTTATTGTATTTATGACGCCACCATGTGCAGGGGCAAAGCTGTGAAAATCACTGGCTCAGGTGTGAAAGACAAACATGAAGGCTCAGGTGTACCGGACAGGTTCAAGTTGAGGACAGATGGGTTGAGGTGTGAATGGATAAACTGTGTTGTGACGAGCAGGCTCGGGTTCATACATGTGACAGTTTAAGGTGTGATGTAAAGCTTTACGCTCGAGTACAAAGGATTCGTTTGTGTCTGCAGCGTCATGTCCAAAGGCTGGCTAAGGTAAAAGGAGGAAGACTCCAGGTGTATGTGGGCTGTTTGGGATCTGACAACACAAAGAACCCCCCTGTGTCTGTCTGAATGTTTCAGAGCTTTTCTTTATACAAACTGAAGCTGATACTTTGGTACTTTGACTCTGGCTTCCTCTATCATAGCTCTCTGTGACCTCAGTGGCCTTTCCAGTAATTGATGTGACTAACACAGATCACTGATGTTCAGCTTTGTGCTCTGTCTTTTCCCCTTTCAATTATAAAGAACATTATTATATGTACTCAGATTCATTTAGGTGGTGGTTAGGACAAATGTGTAATAACACAAGCCATTTGTCTTCTGTTGCATTACTTAACAGAAATCTGTTGTGATTTATTTTGGGGAAGAAAACATTTTTCTGTGTCTGAAATGAAGAGTTTGGTTTAAGGCACAGTAAGGCAGGGATTTGTCCTGGGAGATTCAGATCCTCTGGCAAGTGAAGCAGTTAATTAGAGCCTGACTAAAAGTGCAGTGTGGTATTTTTCCCCCTTTTTTCTTAAGGCAGGAAGTTTGAGTTTAGGAGTTCAAAACTGCTCCTATCATTGCTGAGAAGCTAGTTTCAGGCATTAAAATGCAGCTACAGTGTGTCAGGTTAAAGCACAGCCCTAAAAAGAGACAGAAACAAAGTTGAAAGGAAAAGGGAATCAGCGAGTAGTGATAACACAGCTATTTACATACTCACCTGAGGGATGCATGCACACCACACAGCACACAGCAGCAAAGGCATAAGAGTATTTCAAACCATGCAATAATAAACAAGGAACAAAGTAGGTGTCATCCAGTGATTTTGGCATTCATTTTTGTTGTTACAAGCTTTTCCACATGGGCGATCCCGATTGGTCGCAAATTCCCTAAAAGGAGGAGGACACCATCCTAACTCAAAGAGGTTCAATTAGGCTAGTCAAGTCAGCTTCATTTGCATAGTTCTGAAGATTTCAAAAGAGGAAGAGGATTTTATAAAAGAGGGAAGACTGTTCCAGAGTCTCGGAGAGGTGATGGAGAAAGCCCGGTCACCTCTGGATTTTAACTGGGACAGTGGAACCAGTAAAAGCATCCAACTGGAGGAACGCAGAGTTTGAGTAGGTAGGTGCAGGCTAAGGAGATCTGAAATGTAACCTGGAGCCAAGCCTTGGGCTTTAAAAACAAATATTTAAACCTACCTTTCTGTATTTAACTGACAGCCAATGTAAAGAGGATCGGAGTGATACATCAGGAGCCTTGCGGCTGCATTTTGAATAACTTGCAGGTGTGACAGGCTTGAGTGACAGAGCGTTACAGTAGTCAAGACGTGATCAAATGAAGGCATGGATAACGGTCTCCAGATCTTTAGATGACAGGATATTTTTGAGTTTAGAAATGCTCCTGAGCTGGAAAAAACAGCCGCGAACAACTGAGTTTATTTGTTTGTCCAGCTTGAGGTTAGAATCTAAAATGAAACCAAGATTTTTAATGTGGGGATGTACGTTAGCTGACAGTGGGCTCAAGTCATTTCTTATGAGGCTAACAGAGTCTTGGTTGCAAAAAATTATAATGTTGGTTTTGTTGTGGTTTAGTTTGAGAAAGTTCAAAAACAGGGTTAGCCAGCAATTTATATCGCTAAGTCAATCTGAAACTTTCTGCAGTGTACTATCAACGTCTGGTTTTAGAGAGAGACACATACAACTGTGTGTCATCTGCATAAGAGTGACAGGAGATTTGATGTTTCTGAAGAATAGAGCCTAACGGGAGCGTGTACAGGGAGAATAAGACAGGACCCAGAACAGAGCCCTGAGGTAAATCCAGGTCCAAAGTAGGCTATCGCAGGAGTTAACAGTGGGGACACTCACACTGACACAGGCTCACACTAGATTTAATGTAATATAAGTTTGTCTCAGCATCTCCAATCCTCTTTTTCACACTTACATTCTCACCTCTGGATCTCATAGACCACAGTGAGGTTTGTGACTTTATATATTTTGGGGGAGCATATGTGAATTTTTTTGTACTCTGAAACTATAACACAAAACTTTTTCTGTCACTGTCTACTTCTGCTAGCTTGTTGCTTGCAGAGGCTGAGACCAGGACAGCCAGTGTAGTACAGCAAGAACTTCCAGATTGGAAGCCCAGTTGGTTTGCTGTGTGTGTTTCACAGCCGTGGAAAAGAAACAGTCATTGGCTTTTAGCATATCATTCGCTGCTGGAGTTGTTTAAAAAATAATCAATAAAAATGTGTGCATGCTGGGAGGATAATTGTGTTAATCCATAGCATGAGAAATATATAATATATAAACCTTGGAATATCAGAAGAAAACTGTAAGGCTGAAAGAACGTATCAATAACCACAAATTACATTTCTCTGTAACGTCAGCTTCATATTAAAGAAAGAATACTGAGCCGCACTACAAAGAAATAAACAGGTTTAAGTCAAGTTAGAGTTGATCTGATTTTTATTACATCACGATATTGTTAAAAGCTTCTTTTTTTTTTTGCTTTCATATAAACACAGGAGTGCCGTCCCATTCGGCACGATGTGTGCAGCTGCTCGGCCATAGAAACTCACTGTTTCCATTGCACTGTTCTTTAATCTGAAGGCCAAATGAAGCTATAATGATTGACTTTGCAGAAAGTTGGCGACCTCTGACCCCGCTCTGTGATGTTATGTTGTTGAGAACTGCACTCTACAGCAACAGTTTTATTACTGAATATAATTTAACCCAAGTCCAAGGTGTTGAGAATTTGAACGCAGCTTAGCTTTATGCCCGACTTTGTCAGAATCGTGTCTGCTTAGACTAATTTGTAAAGTCAGTGCATATTTGCAAAACCACACGTCAATAAGTAGTTAAGTGGTTCTACACCTTATGCAGGATCTCTCTCACATCATTTTTCTTTTACAATACAATAAATTCCAACCAGCAGACAAAAACCAAAAAGAGATCTTGGAGAGAGATGCGGCAGTCAGAAGGAGGATTACAGTGCCAGTGTGCTTCTAAAGACACTTTCTGTGACTTTCTATGAAATTCATCCCCTCTCTCTATGTTGTCATTGTTCCCCTACTGGTTTTGCACATTCTGGAGCTTTAATATTTGCATTTTGGCCACCAGATGTTTGAAAGCTGAAGTGCTTAGAGGTGGAGTGCAATGTCACCAGCTGCATGACAGACTAGATGGACTACAAAAAGCAGACAAAAATTTGACTAAAATCAGGGATTGACTCAGTGGACACTCTGAACCTCACAACAGGGCCCTTTTAATTGGGCATTTTATAAAAGGAGCCTGTGGGGATTGAGCCACTTGTGGAGCAGCTGCAGAATTCCCCTCCTGGATTTTTCTCTCAGGGTCTTTACACCTTTCACTTTCTGCTCGCACAACAGGCTGCGATATTCCAAACGTCTTCCAGAGGAGACTGAAGTCTCTGTGCAGTTATCCCCAGATTCACACAGTTATCACGTCTCACCCTTCCCTGCGACGCAAAGCTTATTTCTCTTGCTTTCACTTTGGTTACAAACACCTTTGATTTCCAGAGCTGGTGAAAACGGATAACTCAAATTAATTCTGGCTGTGATGCCTATTGTTGGTGGCAGACACACAAAGATCTGTGTCAGAGAGAAAATCACATCGGGTGATTTTTCAGTGTGGATTTCATGTCAATGATGGGTTCAAGGTCTTGCCTAATGGTGACCAGGAGTATTTTATTTTAGCGTCAGCCCCATCTACACTCTGCTACTGGGAAGTGAGTGCAAAGCTGATGACTGGGGGAGAATTAGTTTTGGCAGCTGGTCACTTGGGAACTGACTGAGTGACTCTCTTAAGTCTCGTGAATGCGTTTCCCTGCGCTCTGTTCTGTTTCTGTGAAACGTTATTTCAGGTCACTATGCAAAGGCAAGACTTCATTAATCATTTTAAAACAATCAAACATAACAATTAAAAACTCCAAACAAGTTTTTTATTATTAAAATATTGTGACTGCATGGATTTAATGTGCTGCACCCTTTTTACTGCATGCACTTCCTGTCACTGTGGATTATTGCTGCACCGCTGCGCCGCCCTGGAGACGAGCCGTTTGGATAATTCAAGCTTCACTCTGTCTTTTGATTTATGAGAGAGATGGTGCTGCTGCAGCAGAACTGAGACATGAGTCTGGTTTGAGAAAACATACATTAAAAAAAAAGTACACAGTCACCTGACTGGCTGTATGCCGCATATTTAAACCCAGAGTAAGAGTTGCAGGACAAATCTATATGATCTGCTGCAGCTACAGAGTTCCAAACTGATGTAAGTGCCTGATTAGGTGTTAACTTCATTTCACTTTAACTTTTGCTGATGAATCCATCCAAGCCATGTTAAAATAGTTCATGCTTATTCTGTTCACTGTGTCATCGGCGTGTTGTTCTGATGATTGTAGTATTGTAGGGTCTGTACCTAACAATATGAACAGTCATGAGGCGGCTGTTGTCATGTGGGTTATTTTGATATGTTTTATCTTGCAATGCTACACATACATGACTTTGCTAACTGCAAACATCAACACATCCATAAGTATATAGTATTTCCAAGGGATATATAAAAATACGCTGTCTAAAAATATAGTGCTGTCATTTTCTGCCACCAATGATATGTTTTGTGGCTACATCTGTATGTAAGTGTTCCTCGAGGTGTTCTAACCTTTATAAGCTCTGATCTTGAACATACTCTGTGTCCTCGCCTTCAGCTCTACTTGCTGCTTTCTGCTGTCATGTAACTCTGAGGCTCTGGACCAGTTTTCTGAAGCTGCATGAGAGCCTGGGGAGTGGAACAAAATAAAAACAAAATAAAATATACTGTGAAAATATACAGTCGTGCTTTTTATAGAGTTGTGAGACAGAACAGATGTGAGTGTAGGGATGGTGTTAATGCGGCAGGGTGCACTTCACACTGGCAGAGCAGATTAACGTGGGATTTAGGATTTATATGATTCATATGAAAAGGATACCGTGTACTTCATGAATAACACACAACAATGCCAATATCATCGCCATAGAACCGAAGAAGCTTCTCGGATGAGAGGTGAAACGTCTTCAAGCAACTCAAAGAAGTCCAGACGCTTTTCTTTCCAAGCTCTTTAGATCATGTCCCATCACTTTTTGCAAGTTTTCACCTTTAAAGGATTGAGTCACACAATAACTCCGCCTGCTCTTTGGTCTGTTTCAGTTTATGTGTATAAGGCACCTTTCACAGACCCGCAGTCTCAAAGTGGCGTACAGTGAAATGATAATCAGGTGCAGTGACACAGATGCATGGATCATTCTCTCCAGTTCAGCTGTAGGTGACAGTAAAATTAAGCTGATCTCACATGTGACCTAAAGCCCAGAGAGGAACCAAATATTACACCAAGATTACAAATGCTGGACCAAAAAAAGCCCAACTGACTTTTGAAGTTCAAGAGGAGGTTTGATCCTGGGTTCAGTCTAGTTGGAATTCAAATCCCTGAATTGTTGATATTTTTGGACTCTTTTGCTCCATATTTTTAATTTGGGGTTCTGTTTGTCCTTCCTAGCCCCTTCTAAAGGTCAACCCAAGTCAAGTTGAGCTTTGTTATCTGGACATCTGGAGTATACATTGCCACCTTCTGTGTCTGTCACCCTATGTTTAGTTTAGTTCTGTGTAGGGATGGGTACCGGTATCCGGTGCCATGATGGCACCGGTTCTGACATAAACGGTAGTAACCAGACTGAAACACAGCGCACATTTCGGTGCTTTTTTTTTTTCCTGAGCTGTGATACGCTTTAGATTCTAGCCAATCATTTTACGTTTCAGAGGATAGTAGGCGGGTCCAGGTACGTACGTTCTTTTAGAGCAGAGCTACAGATTAAAAATGCCCAAGGCGAAGCGGTCAAAAGTCTGGCTGTACTTCACAGCAAAAGATGCAAACTCAGCAGCTGCAACAAGTGCTTTAAGCTGATACTGTCAAAGGAGGTAACACCTCAAATCCGATGAGACACCTGGCGACACATAGCGGTTTTTTTTTTTTAAAAGCCGAGAAATGCGCCGTATTTGATAGCTTGGCAGCACGGTGGCACGGTGGTTAGCACTGTTGCCGCACAGCAAGAATGTCCTGAGTTCAATTCCAACATCAGGCCGGGGTCTTTCTGTGTGGAGTTTGCATGTTCTCCCCGTGTTTGCGTGGGTTCTCTCCGGGTACTCCGGCTTCCTCCCACCATCCAAAGACATGCAGCTTATGGGGATAGGTTAATTGGATAACCCAAATTGCCACTAGGTGTGAATGTGCGAATGAATGTGAGTGCGAATGGTTGTCTGTCCCTGTGTGTTGGCCCTGCAACAGACTGGCGACCTGTCCAGGGTGTACCCTGCCTCTCGCCCTATGACAGCTGGGATAGGCTCCAGCGCCCCCCGCGACCCTGAAAAGGATAAGCGGAAGCGAATGGATGGATGGATGCTGCGAGACCTCACACCGAGCACATCTACTGCGGGTGTGGTGCCTGTTATCGAACCCGGAGTTAGCAACGTCCCCCAAAAACCCGAAGAGGAGAGTCCTGGCCCCTAGCCCTGCCAGTGTAGCAGAAATGATGAGGATGATGATGCAGCAGCAGCCGTTCTTCTCTGTGTGAGTAGCTTAATGTTGTTCATGTGTAATTTACGTTGAGTAGGCTAACCACGTTATTACATTAATGCATGTAAGGTGAACTAGCAAACATCATCATAGCTACATGCGGCTGTCTTCTTGTTTGATGGCAGATACTCCCTTCACCCTGGACAAAAAGGCTAAAATGACCAAAGAAAAAGTGGAAAACAGTTAAACATGAGAGGTTTTTGGACAAAGTTTGTGTTTTTTCCATTGTTTAAGCACTGCTTCCAGCCAAGAGTGATACCATATATGCCCCATAGCTGCAGAAAAGGCTAACATTGTTATCTTTTTACAAAAAAACAGCTGAACATGAGAGGTTTTAGGACCAGTTTTGTGTTCTCCATTCTTTAAGCACCGGTTCGAGCACCGTTTAAGCACCGGCACCGTTTCAAAAGTACCGGTTTGATACTGGTATCGGATAAAACCTAAACGATACCCATCCCTAGTTCTGTGTCTGTCCCTGTTGCTTCTTGCATGCAGTTTTATTTAGATGCCATTTGTCTCTTGTGCATTGTCTTTAATTATACTTCCTCCCCTTGCTCATTGTATTGATTGTTTATAGCTGTGCTATTTTGCCACAGTTGTTTCCACTCATTACCTTCTGTATGTATAAATAGCCTCAGTTTGCCTGCCTTTTTTTACCTTGTATTTTGGGCATCATTTAGTATCTACTTAGTATGTCTGCTTGCACTTACCTATGCTGTGTTTTATATTGTCTGTGTTGTATACTTTAGGCAAGATTGGGGGCAATTCATCTTGCCATTAATATTTTAATCAAATAGAAGTCTATGATCCTAATTAATAAATAAAGAATTATATAATTATGGGTAAATTCTTTAACCACCATTGCAATGAAGTGATACTGAATTGCGCTGAATGAAGCAGTAAAAAGCTGTAGGGTAACATGGCAGAGCAGCTACATCAGAGGTCCAAGGCAACTGATTGGCTCATCACTGTGAGACTGACTGTGTGTGAGCCTCATTAATGTCCTTATACTCTGCCTCTCAGATAAGACTCTGTTCTCAGTGAGCTGAATAAATCGTGCTTCTTTACACACTGAGTGAGGAGCTGAGCTCTGAAGGAAGCACTGACTTATTGTTTCCTTCCTTTTGGCTGGAAGATGATCTCGAAAGGGTCAGGAGGAGATTTTATTTACTATGTAGACATTAAGGGAAAAATAATGTGTGGAGGAGGTGGAGGAGGAGCTTAAAGAAAAGGAACACAGTTTGATCTTTAGGTTATTATTGAAGTAGCATTGTATCGTTTCAACACAGCTATGCAGTTGGAGTTGATGTGAAACTGTAGAACAGATGATTCATTGAACCTTTATTATTCATGCTCTATGCAGCATTTTAAAATCAATTCTGTATTCTGTTACATAACAGCTGTCATTATATATACGCTTATTCTATAAAACACTTTTATATATCGCTCAACGTGCACCGAGCCAAGTGGCTTCGATAACTCGACATCAGAAGGAGGTGTAGCTACGTGTCCCTGCCTCTGCACATTCAAGTTAAATGGCAGGTAATTATTCTAATAATGATCATAATAATGAAGTTTTGTTGTTTTTTTCCACAGATCACACCCCATCCACACATGCACAAGCACACCGTTCTCTTCTTCGAGATGTGTGATGCACTGCCTGCTTGAAGTTAAATAAATGCAACAAGGCCGCTCACAGCAGTAAATTGTTTCATGTAAGTGCAGCAGTCCACAGGTGAATATTAATGAGAGGGTCAGATAAGAGGTAACACTACTCACACCTCACACTCACACTGCTGGTCTCTTGCCTCCAGCAATGAGTATACAGTGTATCTGTGCTACAGCGGGGGCACATCAACAAGTTAAATCAGAAAATAATCTTCTATCGCACACTTTGTGCATTCTGGTGATTTTTTTAATCTATCTGTATCTATTTCTACATCAGTTTGTGGCAGAAATCTCTTCATTTATGTTCAGTAAAACAAATGAGTGAAACACAGCATAAGGTAGTGAGACTCTCCAGCACTCTGCATTGCTTTCAGATCCACTTTTCACATTTAACATCATCCCAACAAAACCAACTTCTCTTTTGTGTTTGGTTCAAAAGACTGTTGGTAGTTCTTATATCACGCTACTTTTGCTTTTTTCCTTTTGGAAAATATGAATGAGTATATTTTATTCATGTAAATAATACACAATAACAAAATACAAGGAGAGGGGGAAGGCATGTTTGGAGGTAGCAAGAGAAGCAAAGGCATACGTGTGGAGTCAAACTGGTGTACCACAGCGCAGACAGGAAAAAAATGGATCGGGTGTAACCATGAAGGAAAAGTATATGAAAACTGTTGTGGGGGCGAAGACAGCGTCAGACAGGATGGAATGATGTGTTGTTGGATGTTGGATGACATTTTAGAGAAAGACAAACTCTGGAGCAAGCTGGATGAAGTGGGAGTGGTGACTGGGAACAGTGGACATGTAGGCGAAGGGATCAAAGGATGAGGAGGTGTTAATTAGGTATGGTGTTAAGAAGAGAAAGGCAGAGAGGGGGACAGCTGGCAGTGGATTTTATGAAATGCAGTGAACACTAACTTCAAGAGAAGTTTCAGTGAAGTGTTAGGTTAAGGAACATTTAGACAGATAGCTAGATAGGTCACATGGGGCAAGGTCTCACAGTGGTTTCACCTGGAACCTCTGTTGATAATGACCCACACTTTTTTTCACCCCTTGACTCATGTGATAAGGCACATGATTAGTAGTTGGCCAAAAGCCCTGTTAATCCTTTAAGACCTACCATAGAACCAAGTCCGCCAGAGCTTATATTATATTTTTACATGCTGTAGAGCCATTTTTGGGAGCATTTCAAGTTGATAGACATCAATACAACCATTATAGCCCAGATTTTAATAATATGTCTGCATTAAGTGCATAGTAATTACAATAAATTGAAAAAAAGTGGAATAAACTACAAAAGAAATTTAAAATCTTTTTTTTTTTAACATATATTTCTAGTTAGAGAAATTTAAGAGGCTTATCCCTCAAAACTGTAAATACAAAAAAGTTGCACAAAATAGTTTCCCACCACAGGAAATGTATTTTGAGTGTCTTCATAGTTTTATTTTTGAAATACACCAATTTTTATATACTGCAGGAAAAACGAAAATAAATATTATAATGCAAATTTGCAAAAAAGCAGCATATGCATCAAAATAAACTATTTCCAGCAGTGCAATATGAGTCCTAAGCATCCCAGAAGCGACACAGAAAGTCATAAAGTCAAACATAACTTTTAAGAACACCAGTATAGGCTCATGAGGCCTTGATGGTAAAAAACTCCATTTCCACAAAATGACGTCACTTCCGGTTTCGGGCAGGACATGGCGGACATGCGATAGTTCGCGCTGATGGACGTAGGAAGTGTTATGAACAGCTGATCGGATCGGCAAAGCGTGTTTCTGGAATATTATGTTTTTGTTGCTGCAAGCGCTTTTTATGCAGTTTTTGCAAAGTTATATGTGGAAGGAAACTGTGACCGAGGACAAGCTGATGGCATAAGATGTAAGTACAACTCCTCCGGTTTCATATGCAAAAAAAATTATTGCGCTAGCTCACGTGGTTGCAGAGCTACCGGATTTAAAAATAGTTATGCAAAACGGAGCATGCCCGCTCCGACCGGCTTTAAAGGGTTAATGGACCTTCAGAGGGTTGAAATACCTGAGACTATTTAGAACTGAAGAAGCCTCTTGGTGGAATGTCCTCACGAAACTAAAAAACTAAAGTCCAGTGGCTTTATTTCTACGTTCCTTCGATAGTCTTGGTGAGTTAGATGATAAAATGGAGAAGTGTATACAGGTACTGATTTTGAAGAACAAGGCTGATATGCAGAGTTGTAGTTACTATAGAGCAGGGGTCCCCAATCCCAGTCCATGAGGGCCAGTGTCCCTGCAGGTTTTAGATGTGTCCTTGATCCATCACAGCTGATTTAAATGGATAAATGACCTCTTCAACATGTCTTGAAGTTCTCCAAAGGCCTGGTAATGAACTAATAACTACTACTACTAACTAATCATGTGATTCAGGTTAACCCTGTTAACCCAGGGTGATATCTAAAACCTGCAGGGACACCGGCCCTCGTGGACTGGGATTGGGGACCCCTGCTATAGAGGAACAAAGTTGATCAGCAAGTTGAATTTTTGAAACTTGGTTAACAAGGAGGAGACACTGATCAGCAGTGTCATGTGTGATGGAGAAGTATAGAGAAGGCCTGCAGCAATTGCACTGTGTGTATCTACATAAAGTATATGATAGGATTTCCAGAGAGCAACATTAGCAGAGAAGTATGTAAGGGCAGAGCAGGATAAAGACAGTGAGATAGAGGCGTGTGGTAGGAGTGTGGTTTTGCAGTGGTGATGGACAGGTGGATACATAAGGTCAGGCAGGCAGGAGTCTCCATCAATTATACTTGTGATCTGCAGTGAGAGAAGGGAGCAGGTGGGAGAGAAGCCAGAGAGGTGCAGGTATGCACTGGAGAAAAGAGGAATGAAACAATCTGTAGAAACAAGACAGGATCCATGTGTGCATGAGAGGATGACCATACCATACCATACCACCTTTATTTATAAAGCACTTTAACATAAAACCAGAGTTCACAAAGTGCTGTACATGCTAATAGCATAAGTAAATAAAAATTAAAATGAGATAAGATAAGATAAAATAAAATAAAAAAACTAAAATAAATTGAAACATGTTAAAACAAATAGAGTCAACCCCTCTAACCAATGCCAAAGGCTTCAGCAAATAAATATGTTTTAAGAAGACTTTTAAATTCAGAAAGAGAAGAGGCCTGCCTAACATGCAAGGGTAGATCATTCCACAACTTTGGAGCAACTACAGCAAAAGCACGATCACCTTTAAATTTATACTTAGTTTTCGGTACCTTAAGGAGCTGCTGATTGGCGGACCTAAGGGAACGGGCAGGTGTATATGGTTGTAGTAGCTCCGAGAGGTAGGGGGGGGGCAGGCCATTAAGAGATTTAAAAGCAAATAAGAGAATTTTAAAAACAATCCTATAATGTACAGGTAGCCCCTGGAGTGAAATTAAAATTGGGGTAATGTGCTCAGACTTTTTTGTTCCAGTTAAAAGACGTGCTGCAGCATTTTGCACAACCTGCAGGCGCCTAATGGATGCATCACTAACCCCAAAATAAAGTGCGTTACAATAATCCAGCCTAGAAGTAACAAAGGCATGGATTACAGTCTCAAAATGCTGTTTCGATAAGATAGGCTTTATTTTGGCTAATTCTCTCAAATGAAAAAAGCTAGATCTTACAACAGCTCTGACCTGGCTTTCAAATTTAAGATTTGCCTCTATTTTAACTCCCAGATTAGTGATGACTAGTTTAACATACTGTGCCAGCGAACCAAGATCTATAATAGTGGCCTCAGAAGCGCCACCAAAAACCATCACTTCTGTTTTCTGTTCATTAAAATGTAAAAAGTTCAAAGCCATCCAGGCCCTTATTTCATCAAGGCATCTGAGCAGCGGGTCTACTGAGAAGCCATTTATCTTTTTAAGTGGGAAATAAATCTGGGAGTCATCGGCATAGCAGTGGAAAGAAATCCCATGTTTCCTGAAAATAGACCCAAGGGGTAGGAGATATAGAGAGAAAAGAAGCGGTCCTAAAACTGAACCCTGTGGGACCCCACATTGAAGAGAAGCAGCAGAGGATACAAACTCCCCGAGTTTCACAGAGAAAGTTCGCTCTGCCAAATAGGATCTTAACCACTGCAGTGCGGTACTCCTAATACCCACCAACTGCTCTAAACGGGAAATTAAAATATTATGATCCACTGTATCAAAAGCAGCAGTTAGATCTAACAGCACGATAATAACACAGTCACCTGAGTCATTTGCCAAAAACACATCATTAAAAACTCTTAAAAGGGCAGATTCGGTACTATGTAAAGCTTTAAAACCAGATTGGAAAACTTCTAAAATACCGAGTTCTTCTAGGAAGGACATTAATTGCTTATAAACTACCTTTTCAAGAATCTTTGAGATAAAAGGCAGTTTGGAAATAGGTCTGTAATTCGCAATAATATCAGGATCAAGAGCAGGTTTCTTGAGTAGAGGCTGAATCACTGCATGAGATTGACAGGTACCACACCAGAGGACAGACTACTATTTACAATGGATTGAACAGCTGATGCTATAGTGAGAAAAACCTCTTTGAAAAATCGAGGAGGGAGAGCATCATAAGGGGAACCTGAGGGCTTCATGTGAGCAACCAACTCCTGCAGGCAGAGCAAGGAAACTGGCTCGAACCTGTCAAAGACAGCAGAACTAGGGACAGGGGTAGAAGGGTCGAGAACGGACTGGGAATGGTAAATGGTAAATGGACTGGTTCTTATATAGCGCTTTTCTACTCTTTCTGAACACTCAAAGCGCTGTACACAACTTGTACATTCACCCATTCACACCCATTCGCACAAGCACATTTTTCTAAGTGCTTTCTAAGGTAACATTCACACACACATTCATACTCCGATGGATGCATCGGAGAGCAATTTGGGGTTAGTATCTTGCCCAAGGATATTTGGCATGCAGACTGGGGAAGCCAGGGATCGAACCACCAACCTTCCGATCAGTAGATGACCTGCTCTACCACCTGAGCTACAGACACCCCAAGTCTGCGCTTTGACAGATAACACTTTATCAATAAAAAAGTGTAGGAAGTTTTCACAAATTTCCTGAGAGGACTCGACACCAACAGTCTGTGGAGCATGAAGGACCATGTCAATAGTCTTAAATAAGACATGAGGCTTACGACAATTTGCCTGAATAATAGCAGCAAAATGTTTCCTCTTAGCATCTTTTACAGTTTTCTGGTAAAAATTCCAGTAATCTTGTAACATTTGGTATGACACCTGAAGTTGATCCTTCTTCCATTTACGTTCAGCTCTCCTACACTTTCTTCTGGCAGCACGGGTGTCTTCATTCAGCCAGGGTTCAGATTTGGCTTTTACTTGCCTAAGCTTAAAGGGGGCCACTGAATCTAGAACAGTTTGGCAGACAGAGTAAAACCATGTACTCAGCTCTTCTGTATCATTGCATATGAAATCAGGAAGGCCGCCGCTCTGATTAAAAACAATAGAGAACTGTCCAGCAGAGGAAGGGTTAAAAATACGACAGCACCTAGCAGCAACAGGAGGAAGATTAACTTTGGTACAAGGAAGGAAAACCTCAAACAAGACAGGCCTATGGTCTGACCATACAATATCACAAACCTCTAAGTTAGAGACAGGTAAATTGTGAGTTAAAACAAGATCCAACGTGTGCCCATATTTTTGTGTAGGCACAGACACAGATTGCACAAGATCAAAAGAGTCAATAAGATTTAAAAAGTCCTTTGCCATTGGCTTGTCAGGGCAGCACACGTGAATATTGAAGTCCCCAATAATAAGGACATGATCATATTTTGGCATAATTTCAGCCAACAGATCAGAAAAGTCATTTAAGAAGTCCTTATTGTATTTTGGGGGTCTGTAAACCACAGCACAAAGCACTGTGTGAGAGCGACCTAGCTCAAACATACTCAGTTCAAAGCTACTAGGTGAGGTTGATAATGGCAGTGGTTTACAGTTATACTGCTTCTTAAAAACAACCGCTAGTCCTCCTCCTCTGCCTGATATTCGAGGAGAGTTTAAAAAGCAGCAGCCATCAGGTAAGAGATCTGTGAAAACGCTGGACTCACCGGCCCTCAGCCATGTCTCAGTTATACAGAGGAAATCCAGCCCTTGGGTCATAAATAAATCCCTTAAAATAAAAGTTTTATTACTCAGCGATCTAGTGTTCACCAATCCAAACCTGGTGGAGGTCAGCGTGTTCGTGGCTGACAGCGAGACCCGACGCAGCGGCCGCAAGTTCTGTAGGTTCGCACCGCGCCGACGAAGATGAGGGAAAATCTTTCTCGGCTGGGACATCTGATCCGAGCCAACAACGGGCACCAGCCAGGCATCGATGGGCTCCAGAGAGCACGGAGAAAAGGCATGACAAGGTACAGATCCACGTTCGTTCCAAGAAGCTGGGGAGGAGCGCACCAAGTACGCCTTAAGTTTCACGAGTAGACCGCTACGTTTGCCCCGGCGTCTGAAACGCTTTCGCCGTGAGGCTGGGGCCAGGGTCCGACAAAGGTTAGCTGGTATCCCAGACAGGAATGGAGGTAACGCCTTATGTCCATTATAAGTTGCATTGGTAAGATCACTGGCAACTAGTCGGAGGTCCAACAGTTTTTGGCGATTGTACATTAAAAGAGAGTTGACTCTAGCAATAAAAAACAACATAAGCAAACACAACAGAGGAAGAGCCAGACGGCGAGCCACACACACTGGCGCCATCTTATCTCTTCATCTGACAGCTAGTGAAGTTTAAATACTACAGAACATGGAGCTGTCAGGCAAAGACCACAGAAGAGGTCCACGGATGTAGTGAAGGAGGACATGGAGAGTGACAGGCATGAATGCTATGAACAGGGTAAGATGAAGACAGATTATGTGAGAGCAGCTGAAAGCAGCAGAAGAAGAAGATGTTCTGGGGAGTGGATGTCACAGCAGCAGTGTTGGGGAGTAATGGAATACATGTACCGCCGTTACGTATTTAAAATACAAAATATGAGTAACTGTATTCCGTTACAGTTACCGTTTAAAAAGGTGGTATTTAGAATACAGTTACTTTGTTGAAATAAATGGATTACACGGCGGTACTTCCCTGTTTCATATTGTGGCGGGTCAGGACTGTTTGGGTTTTGTTTGACAGCTAAGTTCTGTTGTTCCAGGCGGCAGCGTTACGGTTGCCATGGTTACAGGGTGACGCTCTCTCTCTCTGTGTTTCCTGGGTGAGAGAGCGCCTGTTGTTGTTGTTGTGCTAAGCTAATAGGCAGAATGCTACAGGTATAGCTCTAAAGAATGTAGCATCATGGGCAGTGTAGTCCGTGCTGCAGGGAGAATGGACTGCCATACCCGTTATGTGTCTGTGAGCGAGGGAGGGAGAAAAAGGAAAAGTACGAGCTGTCATCGAGCAAAAACGGGAGCTGGAAGCATGTAAATATAATAATAACCACTGCAGCCAAGAAGAGAGCCTGACGAGCCCAGTTGTAAGTAAGCTATTAAGACTCGACTGTACACCGCGTTCGTGTTTTCCTCCAAAAACAATAAGCTCCGTTGGAGCAGCCTTTCAACGCCTCTCTCTGTCTCTGCTAGCAAAGTTGACCCAGACAACAAAGTAAAGCTAGTTTTCAGCTACGAGCCCGACACAGAACCCGACGTATTAGCCAGAGGTCCCTTTACTACGGTTCGGAGCCGCGGACCTTCAGTAACAGTAATAAATCACAGCAATAGTACATTCATGTAGTTGTAAACAGCATGATAATATATTAAGTAATCCAAAGTATTCAGAATACGTTACTCTCATTGAGTAACGTAACGGAATACGTTACAGAATACATTTTGGGGCATGTAATCTGTAATCTGTAATGGAATACATTTTAAAAGTAACCTTCCCAACACTGCCCAGCAGATTTACCACAAGACTCAGATAAATATAGCAATTTGCAGTGTTTAGATAACAGCATATAACTGATTATCTGACAAACTATAAAGTATAGTTCATGCTTTTAGAAAGAGCAACAGTGGATAGCAGCACATACTCGTACCTGCAGAGAGACAAGGCGAGGATG
Source organism: Neolamprologus brichardi (assembly GCF_056152115.1). NCBI lineage: Eukaryota > Metazoa > Chordata > Actinopteri > Cichliformes > Cichlidae > Neolamprologus > Neolamprologus brichardi. Next base: position 41,326,819 of record NC_142104.1, on the reverse strand, counting down.
GGATGTCATGGATGCGGGCAGGTGTAGACTGGGCAGGCAGAAGCCATGATGCTATGGAGGGACTGGCTGACCTCCAGAGGTGGACCACCAAAAGAGGAGAGGGTTCTTGCAGACAGCCAAGGTTCCAGGTAGCAAACTGGGGAACACAAAAAGTACGTGTTAACCGCGCAAAGACAGCGAGGTCTTCAGCAATGCAGAAGCTGCCTGATTGTCACTGAAGAGATAGAGACAGTCTGGCGAGGGAGTGCGGCACCATCTGTCCAATATAACTCTACGTGCCAAACAACATGATTTCCCCTGGTGTGAGAGAGGAGGAATCCACCAGGAAACTCAGCCTGAGCCTGCCCACAAACTCCAGCTGAGGAAAAACCTCAAAAAGTAGAACATCATAACTATGCAAGAAACCAAACAGACCTCCCGAAACCATGACAACCTTCAGCATTAAAATAGCCATTTTAGGCCATCCAAGCCTGTGTGTGTCTGGTGTAGGGTAAGAAATGGACGGATGTAATCTGAAGAGGATAATACATACGTACTTAATACAACAATAATAAGACCTTTTTTTAACTTTTTAACGACTCTTTAACAAACGCGTTGAAGAGGAGAAAAAACAACACGTTGCACGTGCAGGCTTACTGTTAAATAAAACATAATGTTGCAGGTTTAATTTGAGTTCATTGCTTGTGGAAAATGAATCATGTTTATGTTGGAGAAAACCTCCTCCCATACGTATGTGCATCCAAAGATGGACAAGTTTGTTTCAAAAAGGTTGCAAATGCAATATGATGCAAAAGTGTAAACTAAGCTTTGCAAATGTGTGCAACAATTTGTGCGCTTCAATCCACACACAAATACAAATCAATCTGACTACAAGAAAAAGTGATTTACAAATGCCTGCATTCAAACCCGAATAAATACTGATCGTTTACGTAAAATTGATTAAGTTCAGCTTCACGAATCCGATCATTTTGATCACAACATTCATCCTGTGGCACGGATACATAATTTTTTTTAAGTGTTGCAGGCATAGTCTTCCCTTCAAGAAAGCAGCTTTTATTTTTTCACTCAAAGCTTGCTGGAGCCACAGCTGAGGGTCGACACTCGGCAGTTAAAGTGCGCTTGAAGGAGTGCAGCTGTAAGTAAGCTGGGGCTGTGGTATTTCAGAATGTAGCTAACGCTACTGAAGAGGATGAAGCATGAGGACGGTGACATTTTTGTTTAAGTGCCAGGTAATTTCAAATACAGTGTTTCTATCAGCTCAGAAAACACACAAACTGTTTGTATGCAGTTTGTCAAACAGTGTGTTGCTAGCTAAAGGTCCATCTGCTGTTTTTCACAGAGGGGTTAGATTCAGTGTTGCCAACTCCTCAGTAAGGAAAATCGCTATTGGCTGTCCTAAAAGTCGCTAAATGATGTCATCACCTAATTTGCATAATTGGTCATGCTAATGTAATTGTAATCTATGTTGTTGGAGAGAGAAATAACATCGTGGAAGAGACATAAAGTGAGTAAAAAACGTCCTAAATGCATTTAGAGTTTATTTAGAACTACAAATTAAATTTATTTGAGCAATTATTGTTTTTGTAATGTCACAATTCCAACCCTGCTTCTTTACCCGGGCTTGGACCAGCAAAAGTGACCCGAAATAGGCACTCTGGTGGAGTTACTGTGTGTGTTTATAAGTAGTTTTACACCTTGTGATCCACAAAACAGCATAACAGTAAAAGAGTAAAAGAAGAACTGACTGCGTTACAGCACCCGCTGCTTGTTGAGAGTAAAAGCGATATGCGCTTTCACGTCTTTTTTTAGCAACTTTTTTTTAGAAAAAAAGTCGCTAGGGGGTCTGAAAACTCGCTAAATATAGCGACAAAGTCGCTAAGTTGGCAACACTGGTTAGATTTACTGGTAAGGACTGCCCAGCTTACATGAAATCTCATCATTTTAATCACAGATTGGATTTGTATACGTTATGTTTTGATAAATGTTCACATTGTGAAACATTCTGCAGAATAATCTAAGCTATTACTAACTTTATTGTGTTATTGAAATGTTGCATGAAAACACTGTGCAGTCTTGTGCAGGATAACCCAGTTAGCTGCAGTACTGTGGTGAATTCACAGTAAAGCTGTGGCTGTGATGCTCATGTTAGGTTACAACAGTGGTTCCCAAAGTGTTTTTGCTAGGCCCCCCTTTGTTTTACAAGAAAAATGTTCGCGTCCCCCACCACCTAAACACCGTTTTTTGCATTTACGTGTGGACGAGGAATACAGAGTTCGTCACGCAACGTCAAAGGTATGTGCCTTTTTTCACGTCATGCTGTGTGTACGTTATTGTTTACATGAGATGAATTGCAGATAGAGACGAAATACTGTTAATCTGACTGTCTGCAGGTTTTACACGCTTACACACGCAGTTACTGTCCCTCCATTTACAAAGGCAGAGGCGTCACAGTGTAATTATTTTATGTGTAGTTGTTTTATTCCTGTGGAATAATATTCAACATTGCTGTCAATACCTTTTTCAAAAAATGCCTCTCTGTGCAAAATGGATTCAAAAACATAAACAGCTGTGGGATACTGTTTGTCCGGGATTTGAACCAAGGGAACAAATCGTGGCAGGATCAGCCTGATGTTATTTGTATCCTGCTGTAACTTTACTGTATAAAGAGCAAACATCTCCAACATGTCAGCAGTAGTTAGTCATTACAAGAAGTGTTTGTGAACTAAAAATCAAGAATGTGGGATCCTGTTTGTCCGTGATTCGAAGATCCCAGCTCGTGCTCCCCATGAAGGGAAAACCAATTCTGCAGGGGAGACCTACCTTGGCACTTGTCAAAGGCAAGATATGCTTTACCATATTTTCTAGGCACCCCCTGCAATGGCCTGTTCCTGGTGAGATCTCACAGAGACAGCATGCAAACCAAAGACTGGCAAGCAGGTCCAAAACCATCATCCTGTGAGATCACAGCTTTGTCATTATGCCATAATGTTCAAATCAATGAAAATATTCAGTATATCCTAATCAGGAGAGGTCATTTATAATGCATTAAATCCCACAAATTACAGACAAGGTCAGATAAGATAATGGTAATATCAGTTAGAAACTAGAATCAGTACTGAACTGTAAAAAGATCTGATCAGTCCTCCTTCGGGCTTCTGCGTTGTTGCCAAGCAGTCAGAGATGGAGGTGATACTGGAGGAGATGCTGTGCAGCTGCTAATTGAGATCACAGTCATACATGTTTGTGCTAGGAGAGTTGTTTTGCACTGAATAGTCATTAGAGGGGGACCTGCCCCCTTTGATACCAATAAAACTGTGTCCTCGGGAAATCACAGTGTTATCTGATGATTCACATGTCAGCACATCTCATATCTGCGGATGGAACCAGTCGTTTAACAGTAAATTACTACAAGATCAGTGATACAGTTTTATCAGTCTGATGCTGTCTTAATCAGAATGGTGCTGTGTTTCGTGTTTCACATTGTGTATGTTGTTTAGTACAACACCATGTTCCTACATTTCAAGAATAACACTGATTTAGCAAAATTATACTTTATTTTTTCTGATGTATGTGGGGGTATGTAGTTATTTTAGGGCTTATGTATGTAGATAAATGAAGGGAAACCAAAGATAGTGATCCAACGCCTCCCTCATCACTTCACAGTCAGAAGCACATAGACTCTAACTGGTCTCCTGTTTTTAGAGCCCTGCAGGAAATGTGAAGAACTGCAAGCTTTTCTTTTAAAAAGCTTTTAATCAGTTCAGAAACAAAAGCCTACAACTTGATTTTAAGTATATTGATATTTAAAAGAAATCGCCACTGAATGAAAAGGCTTGAGCACTAAGTCATGTGATGTAAACGTCAACAGTGGGAAAAAATAATAAAAAGTGAAAATGGTGAATAAGCAAACATCTGGTTAAACTTAATACATTTGGTCAACAAAGGTATTTCGTATAGATCCCAATTTGAAAGCATTGGTGGAACCATCACCTCTTCAGCTTGTTTTATTAAACTGGGCAGGGCAGAAGTTTCCCTTTCAAAGCTTTCATTCCTAACCACTAGACATGTTGTTAATGGTTTAGCAACATAAAAGTCATCTGTTACAGTGATAAATCAAAGAGTTTACTTGCCGATGCTAGCTCTGTGTCCATAGAAATAACAGATGGTAACTGATCTCAAAGCAGTGAAATATCACTGTCCAGTCAGAGACTTTTTATCCACTATGGATGGTCACAAACAACCAGAAAAAACTGCTGGCCTCTCAACTTGATAAGCTCCAGGCACTGTTAATGGGACAAAGACACCTGCCCCATTCATATTTAATTGGCTCAGTAATCAAGTTTAGAAAAAGAAGAAGTTTACATCAAGGATGATGAGCTGGTCCTGATGAAGCTCGGTCCTGTGAAACTGAGATTCTGGGTTCTTCTCATGAGAAAACAGCCGCAGCAGGAAGAATTTCATGGTTTAATCGAGGAGTTGAAGCTGTTGAGGCTTGGAAGCATATCTGAGGAGGTAAAGAAATCATTTCAGAGAGCCGATCAATCCAGAGCAGCGTCTACCTGACTGTCTGAGGGAAAATAGTATTAGTAATAGTGTTAAGCACTGGTTCGTGATATGGGTCACGAGCATATGGAAGAAATATAGTATCATCAGAATTCAAGTATTTTTAGACATTGAATTTATAACACTGAATTTTTATCCTCCAAATTTCCCTGCAAAAATATTCACCTGCAAAAATTCACCTGCAAAAAATTCACCTGCAAAAAATTCACCTGCAAAAATTCAACTGCAAGCGCTTAGTGAGACACGCCTCAGACGAGTTGAGCAAAGACCCCGTCTGTGTACTTTATACGTGAGCAACGGATTTAAATAAAATTAACGTTTCAAAAGACAAACTTGAAGATAAAAAACAATATACTTACCGGAGAACCGCCAGGGTTTGCCGCTTCCATCTTGCTGCTCCTAAATTCAAAACTGCCTCTGCAGACAGGCAGGGGAGGCGTGGAAATTGTCTTTGAGTTAGTCAAACGTTTTCCTTAGTTCGAGTAGATGATAAAATAAAATGAAAATAAATGGGATTTTAAGTAGGCCTAGGCGTTCTGTAATGATCTCTATTTAGGAGAAAAACTTAATCACTCACCTTTAAACAGCTCTCTTTTAGGAGACACACTGCTGGCTAATGGTGTCATGTGATCAAACAGCGTAATTTAATTGGCTGAGAGCCGCTCGACTCGATCTAGTGCCGATTGCTCTGGCTTAGGTCATTCAAGTTCATCACTTTTGCAGTTGAATTTTTGCAGGTGAATTTTTGCAGGTGAATTTTTTGCAGGTGAATATTTTTGCAGGGAAATTTGGAGGATAAAAATTCAGTGTTATAAATTCAATGTCTAAAGATACTTGAATTCTGATGATACTATATTTCTTCCATACGAGCGCACTTGTTGCCAAATGCAGATCTAATCTGATTGATCAGATCTGTTTCCTAAAAATTGGAAAATTCAAGCTTGTTTCGGAAAAAATATATGCCACAAATTCATCAAGTGAAATGATCCAGTCCATATGACCTAAGTACAGAATTGCCGATTTAAGTCTCGTGCTTTTGGAAGAGTTTTTATAGCCCCTGCCTCCAGGATCAGTCCGTACCTTGTTAGGCATTTTAAAAGTCTGCTGGGACTGATTGGCTTTTGGCTGGAGCCTGCTTCAAGTGGCAGTTTTTCAATGTTAGTGTCATTTTCCTGCCCCAGACATTGTTACTTGACTTAAGCAGTTGGACATATTAGACAGTAAAAATGCCTACATCATTAAGTTCATTCAGTAGTTGTCAGTTAATAAAGAAACAAAACAGACACATGCATCCCCAGAGCTACAGACTGATCAAGGACTGCTATAATTTTTCATTAAAAATGATAAAAGCATGAGAAGAACAAAATCATATATTAAGAAAATCATCACTAATCAAACAATTACTGTACAAATTGAAGGAAATGAGCTAAACTAACATTAAAAAGCACATAAAAGTTTCTCATTAAACTGTTGTTCAGAAGGAATTTAAAACATGCGTAGAGCTGACTAATCTCCTTCTCTGGCAAACTATTCAGCAGCCTTCAGCTCTTTTATATGGGTAATCCTCTTGAGATGTACCATCTCATTTTCCAGGGGTTCCTACATCTACAAGATGATGGAGTGGATGGACTAGGGGGGCAATTAATCCACAGTTGTTTAACAACAATTCACAGTCACTACTTCCTTCCTCCACAGAGCTCACAGACCAAAAGCAGTACAGTTCTCGTCTCACAAATCCCTCTTACGTCTGCCTCAAACAGGTACTTTAGCTTCACATCACAACCATACTTTCCTAATGAGCCTGTTTGATCTTAATGACTTGTTTCCGCTGTCTTTGAAGTGGAGCAACGTGTGTGTGTGTGTTCAGTCTGAGTAGGCTGAACAATATACATGTGACAACTAAATCTGCATCTGCAGAGTTCCACCCAATAAGACCACAGCTGGGACTGGGAAGGGATTACAGGTAATCTACCTGTATCCTGAAATAACCCACTCCGAGACGACTTCTAATCATATTTCACAAGTCTGATGTACAGGCTTTCAAATGTTATGTAGACTTTACATTGCTTAAGCGCCTTATAGATTTACATGTTTTATTCTTTACAATATCACAGTAATGACAGATAAAGAGACAGAGAGAGAGAGAGAAGTTTTCTCTTGAGTACAGCTAAGTTAATACATTCTTCAGTCACCAACTGTCGTCCCTGTAACAGGTGTATGAAATATTCCCTCTTTTTTCCAAAGATCAGGAGGCTTACAGAGGGTGTTCATGTCAATGATTGTTGAACTTTCTTTTTTGTTAGATAATAAGTAAAAATGTATTTCTTCTAAAATGCAGTCCGACTAGGACTAGGCAGCACGGTGGCACGGTGGTTAGCACTGCTGCCGCACAGCAAGAAGGTCCTGAGTTCAATTCCAACATCAGGCCGGGGTCTTTCTGTGTGGAGTTTGCATGTTCTCCCCGTGTTTGTGTGGGTTCCCTCCGGGTACTCCGGCTTCCTCCCACCGTCCAAAGACATGCAGCTTGTGGGGATAGGTTAATTGGAAAATCCAAATTGCCACTAGGTGTAAATGTGAGTGTGAATGGTTGTCTGTCCCTTTGTGTTGGCCCTGCGACAGACTGCCGACCTGTCCAGAGTGTACCCCGCCTCTTGCCCTATGACAGCTGGGATAGGCTCCAGCACCCCCCGTGACCCTGAAAAGGATAAACGGAAGCGAATGGATGGATGGATGCAGTCCGACTTTGCGTACAGTTCAGGAGTTACACTAAGACGCCCTTCACATATTGGAGGTCAGATTAGCGTAACTAAATATTGCATGTTTCTAAGTAATATTTTGCTCAGTTTAGTATTTTGTACTTACTTTACCCCCACAGTGACTACATGTTGATACGGTGGCTAGTTTTAGGTCCCACCTTTTCAAAGCAGAATTTACAATGAGACAGACAAGTAAAACCAAACAAAGACAGAGAGGCCCTACCTTACAACACACAGAACCCAAAAGCTCCAGTGCCATGTAATTTAGGGGTGGGTTTAAGAAAAATCCTGAATCATATTTAAATATGAATGTATTTTTCCAGAAACGCCAGAATCTCAGCTTAAAGCTTACAAAACAGTTTCATCAACCGCCAGACTATTAAAACAGCAAACGATTAAAGAGCATGTGGACATGGCATCGGGTCGCACTTTATGCTCGCGCCGCTTTGAAAGCCAACATCACACAGATTCTTAACCCTCTCAGGCCCAAATTAAGTTTTTTGTTGCTAATGCACAACCAAGTCCTGCAGTGGTACTTCTGAGTAAAAAAAACTCATAAAATATGTGTGTGGAGTAATCAGGTTGTTAGTTCTTAACTGTTGCAAATCTGCAACGTCTGCCTGGAGAGGGTTAAAACTGCAGGTTTTGTCACTCCGACCAAAATTCACTGAACCAGCAGCAAAAGAAGATCAGATCTACCCTTGAATTTGGCAGTTCTGCTTCCACCATTTTAAAACCACACCTTCTGCACAGCTCTCTCTCTCTCTCTCAGTGTACTTTAAGACCAGTTTACCATCAAAAATCATTATTTTATGCATTATCACTGTCTGAGTCAAAATTGAACTTAATTGAATGGAATCAATTATACAGGGTGGGCCATTTATATGGATACACTATAATAAAATGGGAATGGTTGGTGATATTAAAGTCCTGTTTGTGGCACATTAGTATATGTGAGGGGGCAAACTCCTAAGATGGGTGGTGACCATGGTGGCCATTTAGAAGTCGGCCATCTTGGATACAACTTTTGTTTTGTTTTTTTGGCCCCCAAGGTCTCCCGATCTGACCCCCTTAGACTTTTATCTTTGGGGTCATCTGAAGGCAATTCTCTATGGTGTGAAGATACGAGATGTGCAGCACCTGAAACTACAGATACTGGATGCCTGTGCTGGCATTTCTCCTGCGGTGTTGCTATCAGTGTGTGAAGAGTGGGAGAAGAGGGTTGCATTGACAATCCAACACAATTGGCAGCACATTGAACACATTTTACAAGTGGTCAGAAACTTGTAAATAACTCATGAAAGAATAAAGTTACGTTGCACACCATTGTTTTTCTTGTGACATTACCAATAAGTTTGATGTGTCACATGGCCCTCTTCCTATTGAAAAAACAAAAGTTGTATTCAAGATTGCCGACTTCTAAATGGCCACCATGGTCACCACCCATCTTGAGGAGTTTGCCCCCTCACATATACTAATGTGCCACAAACAGGACTTTAATATCACCAACCATTCCCATGTTATTACGGTGTATCCATATAAATGGCCCACCCTGTAGAAATCAGGGATAATACCCAGCTCTCATGCAAATGCTGTTATGCTCTCTTTAAAAAGTGATACATTTACAGATCTGTTATATTACTGTTTAAACTTTTCACAAAGTAAGAAAATTTGTGTTTGGTCAGTTATTTCTTTGCTGTAACAATGTTTCTTGGGGACACATTTTATACAGTTGGAAAACCATGTTAATTTTCCCTTAAATGGTGCCACAGGAAGGGAAATGTATGAGTATGTGTTTGGGTTGCCAAATCTTCTCTGCCAAAACCAAACAGCTGATTCCACTGTTGACTCTAGTTCGGTGTTATTTCATGGACTGGATGATTAAAATTTGAAGAAACATGACTTATTGGCAACAGTTTTTTTCATTTAACATGCAGGAGCCTCAACATGTGTGTGGAAAAACCATACACAGCCACAATAGACTGGCATAGGCTTAAGCTACCCTATGAGACCTTAGATTGGCTTTATGCAGTCTCATCTGGATTGTCTGGGTAGAAATCTGCCGGTCACATCATCCTGCAAACCTTGAAAGCTACCTACGGTTCCTAAGTGCTGACAGGGTGAGGAAAGGGCATAAACTTGTGGCATCATCCTGTTGAGATGCCCACTTGGTGGCCTGTTGGATAAACTGCTCACTCAAAATAATGCTGCAATTATGTTTTCCAGAACACCAGTTTAGAGCTGCCTTATGGCATGGGCCTTATCCAGATCAACCAAATGTGCCATCCTTACATTCTTGGAAAAACTGGACATGGAATTTATTAGCAGAACATTGGTCATTAATGGCTTTGTTCTCTCAGGCAGCAAAAAATGCTGAAATGCGCTTAGTACTGCGCCGTGGAACTACACTGCCAGTTTAATTAAATGGTTTTTAATAGAGCTTTTAAGATTTTAATCCTTAATAAATAGTCTTTGTTTTACAGGATAAGTAAATGAGGATACTTAGCATGGAGGTCAATGTCATACCAATCTTGATTTTAGGAGGTTAAAAACTGATAAAAGAAGAAACAAAGGTTACTGGTAGTGATATTTATATCAGAAATCCCTGCAAAATCCCCTCCTGCACGCACGAGTCCTCAAAAACCATTAGAAACACAGCTGCTTAATGCTAAAGGATTCTACTCACTGTGTGAAGAATAAAATGTGTGTTTCTATTAAGTGTTGAGAGGGATTTTCTTTTTTTCAGATGACTCAATTGATTACCCAGTAAAGTTTGTGTTAAATTAACTTACAGGTAGAACAATCAATCAACTCTGACACAGCTTCACCTAAACATGGGCACAGCAGAGAGGGAGTTTCACATTTACTGATGTAAAACCAGCTCAATACGATGATCAATGGAGGTTGATGAATTATAAGGAAAGAGTAATTTTATACCCCACTTCATCTTAAAAGGTACATGCTCACATGTGACATCAGTAGGAGAGGAGAGAGCAGTTTGAGATTAAACCTTAAATAAGAAATAATTTTAATGCCATTAAAGAGGAACTCTTTAAAAATGACTCTTGGGAACAAAGTTTGCAGTTTATTTACCTTGGTGGACAGACTTGTCTCTTAAAAAATAAGTTACACAAGTACACACCTCATTGGGAGTCTGGTCCCTGAATCTTTTGCACTGAACCAAAACAATAAAGGGGTTAGAGCGTACTTTGGAATTCACAACATGCTGTACAAAGCATGACGAACATTATTTCCCAGGGACTGTGACTGTGTTTGGCAGCCTTGGGAGGTGTAGTATAAACACTAGTGAAAGGATTCTACACAGTGTGGAGAGGAGTGATTACTTTATGCATGATAGTAAGTTGTGTTATACTGATATGACACAGATAGCCAACACAGCAGGCACTAAGTCTTAAAGTTAAAGGGCCCTGTCCACATGCCAAAAATGCATTTTGTCCTTTTGTCTACATGCAGTCAGCGTCTTAGATCATTTTAGATATTTTGTAAACTCCTTCCAAGGTGTGGGGGTTCAGAAACCTTTTTTCCAGGTTTCTTCATGTAAATGAAGAAAACAGATTTTGTTTTGCACCGTCAAAGGTTTGTGATGTTATCTCTTTTTTTGTCTTCAGACTGTGCACCATGTAATATTTTGGAGCCTTTTGACCGGCCAACTTTTCTATACGATGAGGGTTATTATTTCCACCTCGTGCTCTCGAGAGCGTCTGGCATTGTTCTCCAGTTTTTCCTTGAAACATTTTCAAAATTAAAGTGGTAAATTAAAGTCCTACAATTACTTAATGCTTCAGTCTTAAATATCAACCTATCTCTAATAATCGGCTATGTACCACAGGCCTTCAAGCTGGCTGTAGTTGAACCTTTACTCAAAAAGCATCTCTAGACCCAGCAGTCTTAGCTAATTATAGGCCAATCTCCAACATTCCTTTCATATCAAACATCCTTGAAAGAGTAGTTGTCAAACAGCTAACAGATCATCTGCAGAGGAATGGCTTATTTGAAGAGTTTCAGTCAGGTTTCAGAGTTCATCACAGCACAGAAACAGCTTTAGTGAAGGTTACAAATGATCTTCTTATGGCCTCTCATGTGGACTCATCTCTGTGCTTGTCCTGCTAGACCTCAGTGCTGCGTTCGACCATTGAATAAAGTAGGCTGTAGCCTAACTTGCCCTGAAATCTTGTTTTTAAAAGTTTTCTCTCAAAATCTATTTAGGAATTCATACGTCCTAAAAAATGCTGGTTATTTTCATAACTCAACTTCTGGGTGAAAGCCATAGGTTCTTAAGCTGGGTTACTGGTTCAAAAGTCATGACTCACGAGTTGGGTTGGTGATGTGCAGGGTTCTTCAATTCACTCCACAGCTTGACTAATTATGTTGGGTCATAGGTTGGGCAGCTTTGATAAAATATTGGGTCAAAATTTTACCAAATTGATGGGCTGAAGATAAGCCTCAGAAGAAGCCACATCATTCTTCACAAACCGCCGTTTTCAGCTGAGCTGTGTACTGATCAGATATCGCTGGACTCTTCTACTATGAAGTAAAAAGTAAAAAGTGAATTCTAACAGTTTGAAAATCATAGGGTTGATAATTTATTGGTTTATTCTAGAACTTTGCCTACTCATTAAAGATCTTTTAACAGATAACGCCAGCTAGCTTGTGATGAAGAACGCTAGTTCTACTTAACCCTTTAAGACCTACCATAGAACCAAGTCCGCCAGAGCTTATATCATATTTTTACATGCTGTAGAGCCATTTTTGGGAGCATTTCAAGTTGCTATACATCAATACAACCATTATAGCCCAGATTTTAATAATATGTATGCATTAAGTGCATAGTAATTACAGAAATTGCAAAAAAGTGCAATAAACTACAAAAAAATTGAAAATCGTTTTTGGGTTTTTTTAACATATATTTCTAGTTAGAGAAATTTAAGAGGCTTATCCCTCAAAACTGTAAATACAAAAAAGTTGCACAAAATAGTTTCCCACCACAGGAAATTTATTTTGAGTGTCTTCATAGTTTTATTTTTGAAATACACCAATTTTTGTATACTGCAGGAAAAACAAAAATAAATATTATAATGCAAATTTGCAAAAAAGCAGCATATGCATCAAAAGAAACTATGTTCAGCAGTGCAATATGAGTCCTAAGCATCCCAGAAACAACACAGAAAGTCATAAAGTCAAAGATAACTTTTAAAAACACCAGTATAGGCTCATAAGGTAAATGATGGTAAAAAAAAACAAAAAACCTACATTTCTGCGAAAATGACGTCACTTCCGGTTTTGGGTAGGTAATGGCGGACATGCAAAAGCGTGTTTCTGGAATATTATGTTTTTGTTGCTGCAAGTGCTTTTTATGCAGTTTTTGCAAAGCTATATGTGGAAGGAAACTGTGACCGAGGACAAGCTGATGGCATAAGATGTAAGTACAACTCCTCCGGTTTCATATGCAAAAAAACTTATTGCTCTAGCTTACGTGGTTGCAGAGCTACCGGGATTTAAAAATAGTTACGCAAAACAGAGCGTGCCCGCTCCAACCGGCTTTAAAGGGTTAAAAATGCTTGATATCATCTTTTAAAGTTATTATTTGAAACGAGGCTGAGGTTGCTCTGTTTGACAAACTATTTAGAGATCACTGTATATAGAACGAAGAAAGCATGAGATTGGGTTTTGCATTTGTGGGAAAACATTTTTTAAAGATAGATTGCGCTAATACTTTGACCCTTTTTTTCCCTTGTTCACTAGACCGCACAAAGGGCACGTGCATCCCTGCGCTTAGCTAGTGTGGGATTAAACAAGTTATTTTACTGCTATTTTATTATCAGTAAGTATCAGCATTAGAACCAGGTAAAAAGCATTGCATTAAAGCATTTATTGAAGCTGTTAACATTACGTTAAAGTCTGTATTACAGGTGGTATCATAATCATATAATAATCTTTCATTGCAGGAGCAACTGTAATCATTTTATACACATTGCATTTTGGTGCTTATTAAAGAGTTGAAGCTCGGTCAGCTAATTGATGGTCAGAAGCTTCGTTCGGCGCGATGTCCGGCTGATCTATTGAGCAAAGTGGCCTAGAGCTATGGAAAGATTGCATACACGCTTACAATACATATATCACATATAATCTAGAAACAGGCCTGAATAAAGGCCTGAGTGTATTCAGCAACCTGCTGCATTTGAGTTTGCTTGGTAACAGATGACTCAGAATAAGTCAGGAAGTGTACTTCTAAAATGTCTTTGTTTCCTCTGTAAAGTGTGCATTTTTTGGTGGTTATTTTGAGGAGCTGTCTGGATGAGGCTATTTGAATAACCAGGTTATTCATTGTTATCTTTTATTCATTTATAATCTTAATCTTAAGCTTTGAGTAGTGGCATTCATTTACAGCATTTATTCAATATATTACATGTACAGTTTTAGTGGATTGTTACACATATGAGTGGCCTCTGTCTGCTTGTGCGCCTTTGTAGGTGAGGTGAGAGGTGAAACAAAGTGCAATTGAGGTCGGGAGACATATGCACACACATATTAGGCAGATTCATTTCTAGGCAGACATATTTTTGCTTGCAACTGCATTTTGAGTCTGCAGAATTGACAGTTTTTGTTGCAGAGCATGCCCTGAAGTTTTGGAGAAGCGAGAGTGAGACGGGCTACAGGAAAGGCACCTGGCACGGAGATGGAGGCGATGTTCTTTTCACTGTGTCAAAAGTCGTCACCAGAACATTTGTGGTTTTGAAACTTATGCATGTATTGTATCTGCTTGACGCATGAGGGGGCGTCATAAACAATACCTTGATGGTATAAAAACAACTGATTGTGTATTGTTCGAGTGAGATCGATGCTGTCTGCATACAGTGTTCATCTCCCACACGTGTGTTCATTAAAATCATCGTTTGACCGACTCTCCTGGACCAGTGTTGGGATTTTGAATCCCTCCTGTATCCCTCCTCAATATTTGAACTCTTAACACTGGCTTGCTACTAATGAAAACGTGATGGCAACAGCAACATATGTGAGCATTTATAGCCACCACCAATATTTAGCCACCATCTTTGATCCTCACCGTGAGACCTCGGTAGCTTTAAGGTCCGCCACTCCGAAGTTTACGTGTAATCAAAGTAAAATAAAAAACACTAATTTACTGCCTTCTAAATATCGTTTGTATTAAGCCGTTTGGTTCTTAGTCAACACACAAGGCTAAGTTGGACTCGGACCCTGCTCAGTATACAGCTAATCTGCTCTTCACTTAGATGGAGGCACTGCTAGCTACTCTATCACACTGGGTGAAAGCAGCCTGTCATTACTTCACAGACGAAAGTCTCCGACTTAATTGTCCGAATGATCGGTCCCGGATACACAAGCTGTGCAATCAGGCTTGCTTATATCTATGTACATTCACTTGAATGAAAATTAAAAATGAGAAATGGTATCCTCGCTATCTTTTGAGTATTGTGACGGACCGAGCAGTGAAGGAACGTCAGGCACAGGTTAAAGTGAAAAAAATCTTTTTTATTTGACCCTAAAACAAACTTGGTTAAATTATACAGAGAATTAAAAATCTTGGGCCCATAAAAGAGGTCAAAGTAACAGAACTCTTCTCAAAACCTGGCAACAAACAATACTACTAACTCAAACAAACTAACCTACCTAAACGAGACAAAGGGGAAACTTAAACAGTGGCTGATCAGCCAACAAAAACACAGAAAGGCGAAGAACACACAAAACTCGGCCCCTTTTCAACCTTTCAGCTCATCAACCAGGGACTGGGAGCAGCTGCCACTGAGGTAAATCAGACATACATAACAGTGTAAACAAAAATGTGCGCACTTATTTTAGAATACAGTATTACGTGATTGTATAAGTAAATTCATTCTAAACCAAAACCAATTCGTTATTACCCTGTAAATTAAATCCCATATTTAAAGAAAGAAAAATGTAAGTGTAATGTTGTGGTTAACCCTCTATTGTAACACTGATGTTTGGTAGATTTTACCACCGTGTGGCTGTAACTGCAGCCATCACAAGTATATTCAATTATTATAAAATTAACATTAAATATGTTTTAACTTTAATTATTTAACTTTAGAACATCTGTGAGGTTCACCTGAGGGGGATCTTTGGTTGCCAGTCTTGAGGAACACCAGCACATATCCGTACATGAAGGATGGTGGGTCCAGATACTTATTTTACACTTAATGGAGCGCTATGGATTTCTTATTTCTTGTACATAAACTAAATCAGTTTTGTTGTTGTTGTTATTGTTGTTGTTGGTGGTGGTGGTGGTGTGTGTGTGTGTGTGTGTGGCTACATTTAGCGTCAGGGCGCTGTGCTGGCCCGAGTAAAATGACTCCAGTGGCAGCTCCTATAGTGTGTGCACTGGGTGATGAAAACAAAGAGGATCAGTCAAAAACGCTTGATTTCTTTTTTTTTTCCAAAGCTTCTGCTCTTTGTATTTGTTTATTTTAAGAGAAATCTACAGAAATGTAAAGTTTTTGTTTATGAAACTGTATTAAGTGCAACTGTTTTTGCTTGCAGCCCAACTTCAGGAATAAAGGCAATTTTGGCATCATCAATAGCAGGTCAGTTTCCATGTCTAAAGGACTGTCGTGGCACAGGATATATAAATATCTACACTTCAGTGGATACACACAACAACAATTAAAAATCCCGAATACTGGTCAGTTTTTCAATCAGTATACTGAGTGTCATTGTGATTATAGAAATAAATATACAGTTTGTTTGTACTTAATTTCCATATCTTTAAAACATGTATGCACATTATATGTCACTCAGTCATATGCACACTCAGTGTTGGGGAGTAACGGAATACATGTACCGCCGTTACGTATTTAAAATACAAAATATGAGTAACTGTATTCCGTTACAGGTACCGTTTAAAAAGGTGGTATTTAGAATACAGTTACTTTGTTGAAATAAATGGATTACACGGCGGTACTTCCCTGTTTCATATTGTGGCGGGTCAGGACTGTTTGGGTTTTGTTTGACAGCTACGTTCTGTTGTTCCAGGCGGCAGCGTTACGGTTGCCATGGTTACAGGGTGATGCTCTCTCTGCGTGTTTCCTAGGTGAGAGAGGCCTTTTTGTTGTTGTTGTGCTAAGCTAATAGGCAGAATGCTACAGGTATAGCTCTAAAGAATGTAGCATCATGGGCAGTGTAGTCCGTGCTGCAGGGAGAATGGACTGCCATACACGTTATGTGTCTGTGAGCGAGGGAGGGAGAAAAAGGAAAAGTACGAGCTGTCATCGAGCAAAAACGGGAGCTGGAAGCATGTAAATATAATAATAACCACTGCAGCCAAGAAGAGAGCCTGACGAGCCCAGCTGTAAGTAAGCTATTAAGACTCGACTGTACACCGTGTTCGTGTTTTCCTCCAAAAACAATAAGTTCTGTTGGAGCAGCCTTTCAACGCCTCTCTCTGTCTCTCGCTAGCAAAGTTGACCCAGACAACAAAGTAAAGCTAGTTTTCGGCTACGAGCCGACACAGAACCCACCGTATTAGCCAGAGGTCCCTTTACTACGGTTCGGAGCCGCGGACCTTCAGTAACAGTAATAAATCACAGCAATAGTACATTCATGTAGTTGTAAACAGCATGATAATATATTAAGTAATCCAAAGTATTCAGAATACGTTACTCTCATTGAGTAACGTAACGGAATACGTTACAGAATACATTTTGGGGCATGTAATCTGTAATCTGTAATGGAATACATTTTAAAAGTAACCTTCCCAACACTGTGCACACTATAGATGCATAAATAATAACATTTGTTTAAATCTATTGCAAAGTTGGCAAAAAGGTTTGTACAGCCTTGTGACTGTATAAAGTGTGTGAAACATGATACTTGACCTTGGCTTAGTCCATCTCCTAACAATTAACTGCAAGCATTCACAACCACAGACTGGTCTGCTTCATTGTTGTCCTCTCTGAGCAAATGTCAGGCACAGTGTTGGAGCTCACCGCTCCAGGATTACAGTCAACTTAACATTAACCAAACAACTGCAAATAATCTTTGAAATCTTACTTTACTGACCCTTTTATTTTGCTTAAAAATTACAGGACGTGTGGTTCAGCCCTTGCAGAACTCATAGGCCAGCAACTGGATTTCTGGAGGAGTGTCTACGCAATGTGAGGAAAAGGCTTCGTTCTATCAGGAAGAGGAATTCAGCACCAAAGGATCAAAGAACCCCAAGAAAATGTTCATTTTGCTCGTACTAGAAGATAGATTCGTTTCTGTTTTTGCAGCAATCTAAGGTCTGTTGATGGCTGCTGAAAAAGCATTTTTTGCTTTTTATGCAAGTTACCCAAAGTCATGCGCCCAGGTTTGGGAATTCCTTCACACTGTCGTCTGTCCCAGGAATAGATGAATCCCAGGATATGACTCAAATATGATCAAATGAATGAGGGCTCATTTAGCTGTGAGCCCTCTCACTTTTCCAAAGTGTTGATGTATGTTAAGCACTGAAAAAATCATCAATTCATCAGTTTTTTAAAAGTTAAGAGTTTTTACATGTAATTTGTTCTAAAAACAGAGCCAGCTTTACATAGCATGTCTTCATGTGTATTAACATGTACATGTGCTGTAACCAAAGATTGATTTGAAGTAATGGATATAATATAATGAATTATATACGTTTTTGTTACTTGCATTTTACTTTCATTGCTGTCTATGTATCATATGGCAATAAAAAGATTGTTTGAGAAAATCTGCTTTGAATCTAGTTTTTATGAGCTGAATTTTATACCAAGTAGAAATTTTAACCCAAACATAAATGGTAATTCAATTCAATTCAATTCAATTCAATTTTATTTATATAGTGCCAAATCACAACAAAAGTCGCCTCAAGGCGCTTCATAGATACAGATAAAAACCCAACAATCATATGACCCCCTATGAGCAGCACTTTGGCGACAGTGGGAAGGAAAAACTCCCTTTTAACAGGAAGAAACCTCCAGCAGAACCAGGCTCAGGGAGGGGCGGGGCCATCTGCTGTGATTGGTTGGGGTGAGAGAAGGAAGACAGGATAAAGACATGCTGTGGAAGAGAGACAGAGGTTAATAACAGATATGATTCAATACAGAGAGGTCTGTTAACACATAGTGACTGAGAAAGGTGACTGGAAAGGAAAAACTCAATGCATCATGGGAATCCCCCGGCAGCCTACATCTATTGCAGCATAACTAAGGGAGGATTCAGGGTCACCTGGTCCAGCCCTAACTATATGCTTTAGTAAAAAGGAAAGTTTGAAGCCTAATCTTAAAAGTAGAGATAGTGTCTGTCTCCCGAATCCAAACTGGAAGCTGGTTCATCACAAGGGTAATATAACCATTGTGATGGGTTCTAAGTTTCGACCCAATTTTTGGTGACCTCAGCTTTAAACATTGGTCAACTTAACCCAATTTTTGGATACTATCCTAACCCAGTGTGCTGGGTCAAACCAGTAACCCAACTCTGTTAAGCTGAAACAACTCAGCCCTGGCTCGAACCACATTTGACCCAGTGTTGGGTTACAAATTGGGTCATTTTTAATCCAGCATTTTTTAGGGTGCAGAGTGTCACCAGAGTGCAGCAACTTTGTTTGGTGTTTAGGTAGATTTCCCCTGTAATAACAGGCTGAACGCTTAAAGTCCTGGAAAAAGGTGTGTATTTGCTTTGTGAAGGCTCCTCAAGCCATCACTTAATGCTTTGTTCTCTCATTATATTACAGAGTTTCTGTGAGTGGCGTGAGCAGAGGAATAAGAAGACAACTTTGATGTTCAATGAAGCGCTCCACTTCAAAGTTGTGTGCTGCAGGATTAGCTGAGGAAGAAATTACTGTAATTGGGGACTGTAGAGGTGGAACAAAAGGTTCTTCTCTCTGTCAGTGAGGTGGATGTTGTACAGTGGAGAGACACACACATGCATGCAGAATTGAAGTAGAGGATGTTAAAGTGAAAATTCCCATGAAATGTCTCAAGCCAGCATTTCCACAAAAGGCATGGATAGCTGTCCTTAAGGGGTCTCGGCCAGGTTATGATGACATGTTGTATAAACTTGCAGAGATTACTTTGTAGAAACGATTTATCCAAGATAAATTGATACCTTCATTCTGTTACTATGTATCTACTCAAATCACTTTGTCCCTGCTGTTTTTCTATCCATCCAGCATTCCTATAATCACATTACCTTTTACTACAGCACTGTAATAAAAATACTGCTGTAAAGCTGTTAGCTCATACCGGTTCTTTATGATGCACTTTCCAGGATGAAGGAACAGGTCTAAAGCCCTGGCTGCAAAATATGGGGATAATAATATTTAAAGGAATCATACAAAAAATATTTATTCACAATTTATGGAATTTACTGCAAATTGCACTGAAATAGCGTATTGTCAGGAATAATGGTGAGGAGAGGACCCAAATGAAGGACACACAAAGTAACTAAATGTGAGCCTTTAGGCTTATGTTTAGACTGATGGCAGATGTTCCCTAGGATGAACACAGTGAAAAGGAAATGAATGCAAAGAAGAACAGGTCAGAATCTAACGGTAAATGATGCTTCATGCTCTTCCTCTCCACATTTAAATGTCACCTGTTACACATAGATTTGATTAGATGTGGTTTCATTAAATCATCAGAGATGCACAGAAAAGAAGGTCAGACATTAACTTGGGACAAACGGGACAACATTGTCATCCTTTATGTAGCAGTTTCATCAGAGAAACTCAGGAGAGTCTTCTCCAAGCACGACATCCCAGTGTACTTCAGACCCAGCCACACACTCAGAGGACGAAACTCCCAAACACAAACCTAACAACGTGGTGTATGATGTGCAGTGTAGCGAGGAATGCTCAGACCTCACTAGGAGAGGCCAAACAGCCACTTCATAAACACATGGCACAACATAGAAGAGCCACCTTGTAACAGTCACAATGGTGTGGTGTCTCTTTAAGACAACCCAAGTCGAGGGTTAATGTTGTCATCGGTATGCGCCACTGCCCTGTCTGTGTTTGTGTGGACATGTGCTTGCACGCTAGTGCATGACGACGGATGGATTTTATGTTTTACCCCTCCAGACACCTTTTTTTGCAACATTATGGGTTGTACGAACACTGCGCGCTATGTTTGTTAAGCTGCAGCCGTTCAACCGGGCTTATATGGTTGATGAAGAAAAGGTGTATTAACCCTTTAAAGCCGGTTGGAGCGGGCACGCGCTGTTTTGCGTAACTATTTTTAAATCCCGGTAGCTCTGCAACCACGTGAGCTAGCGCAATAATTTTTTTTGCATATGAAACCGGAGGAGTTGTACTTACATCTTATGCCATCAGCTTGTCCTAGGTCACGGTTTCCTTCCACATATAGCTTTGCAAAAACTGCATAAAAAGCACTTGCAGCAACAAAAACATAATATTCCAGAAACACGCTTTGCCGATCCGATCAGCTGTTCATAACACTTCCTACGTTGGAATAGACGTCAGCGCGAACTTTTGCATGTCCGCCATGACCTGCCCGAAACCGGAAGTGACGTCATTTTCGCGGAAATGTAGTTTTTTTTTTTACCATCAGGGCCTTATGAGCCTATACTGGTGTTTTTAAAAGTTATGTTTGACTTTATGACTTTCTGTGTCGTTTCTGGGATGCTTAGGACTCATATTGCACTGCTGGAAATAGTTTATTTTGATGTATATGCTGTTTTTTTGCAAATTTGCACTATAATATTTATTTTCGTTTTTCCAGCAGTGTATAAAAATTGGTGTATTTCAAAAATAAAACTATGAAGACACTTTGTATTCACAGTTTCGAGGGATAAGCCTCTTAAATTTCTCTAACTAGAAATATATGTTAAAAAAGCAAAAACGATTTTCAATTTTTTTGTAGTTTATTGCACTTTGTTGCAATTTATGTAATTACTATGCACTTAATGCATACATATTATTAAAATATGGGCTATAATGGTTGTATTGATGTATAGCAACTTGAAATGCTCCCAAAAATGGCTCCACAACATGTAAAAATATAATATAAGCTCTGGCGGACTTTGTTCTATGGTAGGTCTTAAAGGGTTAAAGAAGACGCTGTGGAATTCCCAAAGCCAGTGTGAATGTGTATTCTTTTGACTATCCTGCTAAGTGTTTTTACCGCCTCCTCTCAACCACTAAACACAACCCGACGTTACAACCTCCACAGGACAAGACTGTCCATCTGCATCTAAAGGTCAAAGGTCACTCTTTGAGGATAACAATGTTCACATTTTGGATGGAGAAGACAGATGGTTTGAAAGAGGAGTGAGAGAAGCATCTATGTCCACTGTGAACGACCATGTTTGAACAGAGGCGGTGGCGGTCATAGCCCGTTTGGCGCCCTGGGCAAACCCCCCCCTCTGCCGCCCCTAGGCCCCGCCCCAGGCGCCGCCCCCGGCCCTGCCCCCAACACAAAGGATTCTGGGAACTCGTGGCAAGAGGTACACGCAGGCTTTCAATTGAAATCAGTTACACAGCGATAAAAAGAAACACAAAAAATGGCAAGAAGCTGTTGTATTATTAACTGCAATAGTCGGTCGCATGACAGCCACGGGAAGCCGACGGGTAAAGAGATCGGTTGTTATCGGATTACGTCGTTGAAGAGAAATTGTTCGAGCCATGTTTCCGAAGTAAAAAGAGGCGACGGATGGCCTGGATTGTAGCCATTCAAAGACCAAATATAACGTCCCAGAACACTCCAGCTCACAGGTTAGTCTGCTCCAAGCATTCCCACAAAGGTCAGTGTTTTGTTGTAGTTAATACGTCATTTTTCATAACATATTGGTGATATAGGTTACAAGCAAGTCTGGCGCTGAACAGAAATTGTGGCGCTATGCTCCTTTGTTTATTGTGCATAAATAGTGAATTGTCCTGACACAATATTGCGTTTCGCTTCTGTTATTACCATGGTACATTGACAAAAACATATACTTTTATTCACAGGGTAAAACTTTTTTTTTGTATCACTAATTGCCCAGTACGATTACAGCATACAGTATTATTGTCACTGCTACATTTCTGTAATGCGAACCAGAAATTATTTCCACTACTAATTAATTACCGTTGAGCTCAAAGGTCCTATTAATAAACGGTTAACGAATGTGTATTTATGAAGACGATTTGTGAGACTGGTAAACTTATGATACGTACGATGGTCTTTCGTTCTACACGGTGCATTTCAAGGTCCTGTACCATCCGTCGGTAAACTGTAACTGGGCTTGTTGCAGTGACCTGAAGTTACTAAACTTCATGAGTGTATGCACTCACTCCAAGAACCGTATAATTATAAATATGAGCGTGGTGAAAGTTGGGCAGCACGCTAACGTATTTTGTCCACTCTGTGTGCTCGTACAGGTCTGACCCTTTCACTCCTTTGATTTTTTCCTCGTATATTTTCTTTGACTTTTCATCAAGTCTGTCTTTGTACGGACCGACATTGTTCTCCTTCGTTTTGTACATACCTTTTTTGGGGGGCAAAGAAAAACCAAGAAGGTTTTGGAACCGGAGAATGAACGTTTTGCGATGCTGCAAATGCTTGCATTTGATGCGGTACTTGGATTGTTTTGGTTAACATATTTTATTGTAAAAACTTTTGTTGGAACCATGCTGAATTTAACCAATATTTATCTCACACATAAACAAACATAACAACTTACATATATTGGGAAAAAAGCACTTTAAATATAAAAAAGAAGTCAAAATAAGACATGTATATCACAGTTATTATATTAAGTGTAAAAGGCAGATACAAATAAGGCATTCCTAAATTGCACATTTATCATGTTTGCACTTCGCACAACACACACTGATATGAGATAATTGTCATCTAAATCTTTCTTGCCTTCCTTGATGCAAAGTCCTCAATAATGTCATCATATGAAATCTGGTCAGTAATTGCATGATTGATGCTGATGATGGCAAGGCCAGTGAGGCGTTCCTGAGCCATAGTGGACCTGAGATATGTTTTTATAAGTTTCAGCTTTGAAAGGCTCCTCTCTGAAGCCACAGTTACAGGTAGAGTAGCTGCAATTCTCAGAACAGTCCACAAATTTGGGTAAATTTCTGAGAGATCATTGCCATGCACAAAGTTCAGGAGCTCAAAAGAGGTCATAGATTTTGACGGTAAGTCAGGCAAATTCATAATCTCCTGTGCAAGCTCTCTGGCATTCACGTCTGCTTGGTCCTTAAAAAGCAAAGTAGCACTGAGGGCTTTACACTGTTCAGTGAACTCATCATTTGAGAGATTTGGAAAATGTGTCGGTACTCCAAATTTCTCTCCCACATTTTCCAAAGTGGTGAATCTCTCTTGGATGGAAGACACTGCAGCATCAACAACAACATTAAAAAAGGTCACCTCCAGCTTCTTTAGGGCATCACTCAATAGCTCATCAAATGACTCATAAGAAAAGTGCCGCTTTGTAGATCTCAGTCTTTTCTGTTGCAGAACAGCCTCTATGTTCATGTCCTCACACATATCCTTGGCTCACATTTGTGCACCTGAAAAGCCTGTTGCTCTGTAGTTGTGGAGAACTCTTTCTGTGTTTTTGAGGAGATTGACTGCTACATCCACATGCATGTTGGGAGACTGCATGAGCTTGCTCACATGGTGGATTTGGTTCAGGATGTCATACCACACCACTGTACAAATGCTGAATCTGTATGATCCCACCTCCTCAGACAAAGACTGGGCCTCAATCTTTATGACTGAGTCTTTGTAATGTTAGCATGTCTTTTCAGGATGGCCCACCTCTGAGTGGAGGCTGAAAACAAATTGTAAAGTTTTTGCAAAATCCCAAAGTAACTTGTGGCATGAATAGATCCCTTTGCAGCATCAGCCAGAACCAAATTCAGTGTATGAGCTCCACGGGGAACAAAAGGAGCTCTAGGATTCAGTTCCAGGAGCCTGGCTTGAATGCCCTTGTTTTTTCCCCTCATGTTGACCCATTGTCATATGTCTGACCTCTGCAGTCCTCAAAGGGAATTTTCTAGCTCTTCTAGCCTGTTTAAAATCATGGATGTGAAATGCTTCCCTGTGGATTCATCAGCTTCCAAAAAACCCATGAAATACTCCTCAACATGGGGCTTCTCTTGTAATGACACAATCCGAATCACAACTGACAGCTGTTCAGTGTGGCTAATATGTGGAGTGCAATCTAGAATTATGACTATGTGGCTGAGGAGGTGGATGGCTGCTCATCTTGGGCAGTGGCAGTTGCAGAGGGCGCTCCAAAATATTTCCAATATAAACCAATATAAAACTCTGATACATGCCTGCATCATTTTCATAATTAAAACAAGAATATAATTTGGCTAATTTATCAAATATTTAGAATTATATGTATAACAAGCATTTTATTGAATAGGCTACCACACTATCAGTGTTTGGAAGTCATTCATTACTCTGTAATTACAGTAAGATACATTACAGTAAGTAATTTTCCTAAAAAATAGCCTAATAGTGTAAGGGTTTTTCTTTTTTCCTACGTCAGCTAGACTACAACACTATCGTCAGATTGTAGCATAGCATAGTATGCAAGCGGCTAACAAACAGTCATTATAATTTGTCATACATTGAGAATAGTAGACAAATCAACAAAACAGCTCTTCCAATTAATGGGTAATTAATATTGTGCTGAACACAGTCTAAAATAGTCAATGAACCACATCAGTGTTTAGTTTCTGTTTACTGTTTACTTTCATAGGCAAGTGGCTAGCAAACGTAAACAGACGTTTACCCAATCCCTACTAATTATGTTATCTTGTTTCAGGATACATTATCCAATGACACATCTGCTTACCTGTATCTTTTGTTCATTTCTCCTCCTTTTCTTTTCTTTTTTTTCTAAAGTGAGCACCTGATGGCTTTGACCTTTTCTTGTCCATAGCCATGTTTATTTTGCCCTCCAGTATCAAGACCCATCCCCCAACCTGAGAATTACAACATAAACTAACAGCCCTACACGTTAGTGCGCAGACTCAGTTTGTATGGGTTTTTTTTCTGCGATTTCGCACAACCCAGGAAAATGAATTGTGACATAATGGGTTTGGATTGACAATATTATTAATGAAATGTACTCTATTTGGAAGCACCCCGCTCCCCTCCCCTTGTGTGTAAGACTTCAGCACAGCAGAAGCAGCCAGCAGGCGCACCGAGGGCCTTCGGCTCACTGCCCGCATATATGTGTGTGTGTGTGACAGAATACACATTGATGCAAATTTCAAAGTTTATATCATGATGTCTGTTGCTTTTACGTTTGTTTCTTTGATTTCGCAAGCTGGTTATTAGAAGGCACTTCAGTCAACCAGAGAGTCCCCGGCCGCCCCACCCCTCTCCTCCCTGTGTGGCAAGCGGCAGGCGCACCTTGCAAATGGAGCGCGCCCCCACAAATCGGCGATAGAACAGATAGGTGCCTATGCAAATGCAATGCAGCATGGGTACGAGCAAAAAAAAAAATGCCCATGATGCCGCCCCCTCCACGATGCCGCCCCGGGCAACTGCCCGTCTCGCCCGTATCAAAAACCGCTACTGGGCGGTGGCTTACGACACCAACTGTCTGCCATCTATAATCCAGTTCTGAGATCCTTCCCAGATGCCTTACCTCCCACTCACATCCTGGGTCTTTTGATCTCAGTAAGTCACATGCTTGGTTAGGTTTCACAATGAGCTCATATGAAACCTTGGCTGATTGTTACCTGCACCCCTTTTCACACCTTGGCTCATGTGAATAGGCAGTTGATCAATAGTGGGTCCACGACCCTCTTAGGGACACTCCCATGGGGGTTAAAATCTGTGACTCTTCAATACTTGCTCCTGGGACTAAAAAAGCTTCTCTGCTGAGAGGTGAAACATCTTTAAGGAAACTTAAATAAGTTCAGACGCTTTTCTTTCCAACCTCCTTAGACTACGATGACCTGGATGACTGAGAACTTTCACAGACTCAAAAAAAGTAATGTATTACACATTATTTTTCTTAACAGTAATGCAATACTTTACTTAATTACTCAAGGGAGAAAGTACTTTTTTTTTTACCACCCTTGCTACATAACTGCATTAAATCTCATTACAAAAGCAAAATGACCTGAAACACACTGTCACAAAATTCCCTGTTAACAATATGAACCTTATAAATCCTTATTATGATGAAGACACACAGGATCTTTTTTTATGTTTAAGTATGACCACAAAGAGAGATAATCTTGTTTTTTCTGGTATTCCAGAATCTACCGGAGAGGACGCGGAGGCAACGGTGAAAAGCTTCATTAAAATCCACCTGAAGCTGCCGGAGGACACCGTAAAGAACATCGCCTTCGATAGAGTGCATCGCTTGGGGGGCGTGAGGTCGCGGACCGGGAGACCACGTCCCATTGTGGCCAAATTTGGTCATTTCAAACAGAAGGAACAGGTGAAGAGTCGCGGCAGGGAACTGAAAGGAACGGACTTCAGCGTGAACGACCAGTTCCCCAAAGAGATCCTGGAACGACGCAAGGTCCTGTTCCCAGTCCGACGTAGCTTCATCCTGAAAGGCTCCCGTGCTGTCATCGCTGTGGACCGGCTCTACGTGGACGGACAGCTCTACCGCGACCCCGGCACCACACCGTGGTTATATTGACTGCACTCCAGATAAGAACCCGCTACATTCTTTTCTTATTCATTCACACTTTCTCCTTTAACATGGGTTTAACCTAGTAATATCAGTATGATGTCATAGCAGATATAACACCGTCACCCTCCGTCTTTACTTTAATTGGAATGTTTCCGTTTCTTTTCTTTTTTTTGTTGTCGCTTACAGTTTATGTGGTTTCTTTCTTTCTCTTGTCTTTCACTGCTGTGATCACCTACTTCCCCACTCACCTACAAACAACACCCTCTATTTCTCCATATTTTCACACCACGATCACGCAAACACATGCGCTCAACGGCAGCACATTTACAACAGCCTCACAGCAAGCACAGACTTACAGGACACATACACAAGCCACGCTTGTTCATATTAGTGAATAGTCACACACATAGTCAGACTTATGGAGCCTATCACCACACTTTTTTCTCTTTCTATTTACAAACAAGTGATGTTTCCACATTCTCTCCACCCGTCTAAACGAAACACCCAGCCTACATCATTAGACATACACACAATTATGGGCATGCTGAGGTTTGTCACATGGAATGTAAATGGGGCTGGCACCAGAGGAAAGAGGTTAAAGATATTTAACCAGCTTAAAAAACTACAGGCAGATGTTGTTTTATTACAAGAAACTCACAGACCTGTTACAGGTTTAAACGAACTTAAAACACCTGAGTTTCCTAATGTGTTTGCAGCTTGTTATAATTCTAGACAAAGAGGAGTAGCAATTTTAATACATAAAAATGTTAATTTTACAGTACTCGATACAGTTATAGATCCAGAGGGTAGATTTCTAATTATTAAACTATCAATATTGAACAAAAAACTATGTATTGTAAGTATATATGGTCCAAATGTTGATGAACCCTCATTCTTCCACGGATTTTTTAGTGCACTCTCTGAACACCTTGATTGCACACTCATTCTTGGAGGCGACCTCAACCTTGGGCTAAATGAAGAAATGGATAGGCTCAACACAACAGGAACTCAGCGCAATTGGCAATCCACAAATATAATCAAACAGTATATGAGCGACTATGGCCTTTGCGATGCATGGCGCTCCCTTCACCCCAACAGTAAGGAATATACTTTCTTCTCACATGTTCATCACTCCTACTCTCGTCTGGATTATTTTTTGGTCAGCAGCTCACTGCTGAGTGAAATTTCAGACACTGAGATTCACCCTATAGCTGTCAGCGATCATGCTCCTGTATCTTTAACACTAATGCACAAGAATAATACTACGCCAAGTAAAAACTGGAGATTTAACACATCACTACTTAAAGATGAAGACTTTATTAAATATTTTAAAAAGGAATGGATTTCATATTTAGACTTTAATGACACTCCCGGAACATCTGCTTCTGTTCTATGGGAAGCAGGAAAAGCTGTGATGAGAGGTAAAATAATTTCTTTCTCATCACACAAAAAGAAAGAAGAAAACAAAAATATTCAGGAATTAGAAAAAACCATCAAATCCTTAGAAGAAGCCTATGCGTTCCACCAAGATCAAGAAATAATGAACAAAATATGCAAAACAAAACTAGAATTAAATGAAATTATTAATAGAAAAACACAATTCCTTGTACAAAGACTTCGCTTGCAGAATTTTGAACACAGTAACAAATCAGGTCGATTTCTAGCAAACCAGTTAAAAATAAATAAAGAAAAAACAACTATATGTGCTACTAAAGATTTATCGGGGAACACAATATATGACCCTGGAAGAATAAACAACATTTTTAGGGATTTCTATGAAACTTTATATTCACCACAAATAAACCCGTCTAAAAATGAAATTGATTTGTTTCTTGACAACGTAACTCTTCCAAAATTACTAGACAGTCAAGCAATGGCACTGGATTCGCCACTGACGCCAGGTGAACTCCAGGAAGCCCTGATAAGTATGCCCAATAACAAGGCTCCAGGTCCAGACGGCTTTCCTGCAGAATTCTACAAAGAATTCTGGACAATTTTGGCACCAGTATTCCATAGATTGTTGCAGGAAATCAAGAAAAATGGCAGACTACCACCAAATATGAATTCTGCCAACATTAATCTCCTGCTAAAACCAGGAAAAGACCCTTTATTTCCCTCAAGTTATCGTCCAATATCCCTTATAAATGTAGACCTTAAAATAATCTGCAAAGCTCTCTCAAAGAGATTAGAGAAAATAACCCCCCTCTTAATTCATCCTGACCAAACTGGTTTCATAAAAGGTCGGCACTCCTCAACAAACACTCGTAGATTACTTAATTTAATAGACTACTCATACAATAAAAACATTGAAACCATAATATTATCTCTAGATGCAGAAAAAGCATTTGACAGAGTTAACTGGAAATTTTTATTTGCAACTTTACACAAATTTGGTTTTGGAAACTCTTTCATAAATTGGATAAGAATATTATACAATTCCCCAACAGCTCGTATCAGAACAAATGACCAGACATCCTCCAGCTTTTGTCTCATGAGGGGCACCAGACAGGGATGCCCACTCTCCCCTTCACTTTTTGCAATTTTTATCGAACCTCTAGCAGCAGCATTTAGACAGGCTACAACAATTAAGGGCATAAAATGTAAGAACGTAGAACATAAAATCAGTCTCTATGCGGATGATGTGTTGCTTTTTCTGCAAAACCCACAAATCAACCTCTCTGAGGTAATTACTCTAATAAACTGGTTTTCAAGAGTTTCAGATTATTCAATTAATTGGCCAAAATCTACAGTTCTTCCCATTAACTGCTCCTTCCATAATTCATCTTCTGCCCCACTACAATCTGGAAATATTAAATATTTAGGTATTAATGTTTCTCCTAAGCTTTCAGACTTAATTAAATTAAACCACATCCCACTTCTAAAGAAAGTAGAAGGCGATCTGACTAGATGGAAATCTCTACCCATATCACTCATGGGAAGGGTCGCCACTATAAAAATGATGATCTTGCCAAAAATAAATTACTTATTTTTAATGATCCCCAACAAACCATCACAAGATTGGTTCAGATCTCTGGATTCACATATTTCTAAATTCCTTTGGAAAGATAAACCCCCGCGTATCAGCTTAAAAACACTACAAAGAACCAAGGATAGAGGAGGATTAGATCTGCCTAATTTTCACCAATACTTCTTAGCCAACAGGCTTCAGTTCATCTCAGAATGGTTAAAATGTACCCTCTTAGATGAGCCCTGGCTAGATGTTGAACAGGCACTATGCAATGATCTAGAGATTTCAGACCTACCATTTATTAGCTCAAACATCAAAAGACATGAATGCTTTAAAAGCATCAACATCAGCTTTTCTCTGACAGAATGGTGGGAGTTTCAAAAATAAGGGAGTCTTCATTAATCCCATGCAAACGTACACCTATCTGGAATAACCCTGACATATTACAAAACAATAATAAGATTAATTTCCCAGAATGGAGTTGTAAAGGAATTAAATACTTAGAACATATATTAGAGGGAACAGAATTTATTCCATTTGACAGACTAGTTACACAATATGGGATCAACAAGAAAAGATTTTTAGAATATCAACAAATTAAATCCATAGTAAAAAAGAAATTTAACCTCAGTCAAGTTGAATTACAAACACCACCAAGTGTGGTTCAATTTCTTACTCTTAAATCCCCCAAACTATTATCTAAAATATACAGAACACTTTCTAAAATAGATGAATCAATATCCCTTCCTATTGCAAAGTGGGAAGCAGATTTATCAGTCAGCTTAGACCAAAACGTCTGGTCTCAGATGTGCTTAAAAACCTTTAAATTGATTAAAAATCCCAATCTGCAATTAATACAATACAAAATACTGCATAGAGTGCACTATACAGGTCATCGAATGTTCAAGATGGGCTTTACATCCGCCAACAACTGCTCACACTGTCAAGGCAATACACCAGACAATTACATCCACGCTCTTTGGTTCTGTCCACCAGTGCAGAAGTTTTGGCACGAGATATGTGAAGACTTATCAAAGTGTCTGAAATGTAAAATTCCAACCTCCCCTTTAGTATGCTTGTTGGGAAATTTGGATGATGTCACTACAGAAACTAATACAGTCCACATGGTTTTTACTGCCCTATGCATCGCCAAGAAAACGGTCCTCATGAACTGGAAAAATAAAAATAATCTTAATTCTAGCCAATATAGAAACTATCTAATAGATCACATTAGTCTCGATATAGCCTCTGCCACCACATTAGATCAATCCCTCTGGGCTCCTTTGATCGGCTCCATCACCTAGCGGGGTTGGGGGGTCGTGGTTTGGTCCCGCCTTGGCTATTGTGGTTGATGTGGAGGTTGGGATGGGCTTACGGCACCTGGAGGACCCCTAGAGACGTTATCCCTGGAGGGCTTAACCCGGGGGTTGTGTTCATAACCTGGTTAGTGGCTCTGGTCGCTCTCAGAGGGTGTTCTCCTCGTGGCTGCGTGCAGCGGGGCTGGAGGATGGTCTGTGCTGGCGGACGTAGGTTACTGGCCTGGTGGCCTGGCTGCCCCTGAGTGGATCCGGGGCGGGCGTGGGGGTTTGGGGTTCGGGGGTGCTTCGCCTCCGTGCTGGGGCTCTGGCTGGGCCTTGGGGGCTTCGGTCCTCGTCGGTGTGTCGCCGAGGTTGTGGGCGGGTGGGTGCACGGGGGCTCAGCCCTGGCGCAGGGGGCCTCTTGTGCATCGGCCTAACCGGGGGGCTCTTCAACTGGCAGGGAGGTTGTTCCATCTTTGCAGGAGGTGGGGGAGAGACATAGGAGAGGTGGAGAATAAACTTAACCTGGGTGTCTGTGTCTTGTGTAGTCTGGGAGATGATTGAATGTTGGGGTGGGTACAGTTTCCTCTGCGGTGGGGTGGGGTTGGCTGCCCCGGGTCCTGTGGGGCTTGGCGGTGCTGCTGCCGTAGGCCCCGGTCTGGATGGGCCTGGGCTCCCTTGCCTTGGTGGATACCAGAGGACGGGGGTGCCTATTGGGGTCAGCGGGGGAGCTGGCCCTAGGGAGGGACACCCTCCCCTCCCTTCTTTTCCTCCCCATCCCCGGCTGCGTCCCTCTTCCCGCTCCACCACACCCACCCACACAGGTAGGGCTTTGGGGTGCGGGTGTGTCACCAGGGTGCAGGGGAGACATTCCCCCCCCCCCCCCCTCTGTCCTCTTCTGGCCACCTGTGCCTCAATTTTATCTCACAACTTAGACATCCACATTACTTACACTCTCATAACACACACACACACACATATATATATATAGGGCCTTGAGGGTGGGCACGTTAACGGCGTCCAGTAGACAGTCTGTGTATTCAAACCTACCTCTGGCGCCGGTGCCCACCTCTCAATTTTAAATCCATGTAGACATTGAGGGTTCTCGAGAGGGGCCGTGCTAACACCTGCTGCTCTCTGGCAGCAGCACCATGCTCTCCCTTGTTTTAAACACACTTTAGAGCAACACGCAGCAACACTACACTTGAGCGGGAGGAGGAGGGTATGGGGTCTTAACACACCCCCGTTCTCTGCTAGCCATCGAGGCGGGGGGGAAGAGATGCTGGCTGTCCGATTGGCCTCCCTGCTGCTGCGGAGCCTGGGGCGGTCTGCTAGCCTCCACCCCGGAGGGAAGGGTAACATCTCTTGGGTCTGGGTGCCGTTTCCCCCTCTGGGGGCGAGGATACCTGGACCCGGGGTATAGAGTATGTTTGGGGAGTGTGATTGTGTGTACATGTCCATTTACGTTTATTCCTACGTTGGGTGAGTGCTGAGTGTTTGTATATGTGTGCATGAGGGTGGGAATGCATGTCTGTGTCTGTGTGTGCCTGTTTGTCTGTGTCTATATGTCAGGTCGGGTCTTAGACTCCACCTCTCTGGGAACTCCCAGGCCCTCCAAGTGTGGAGGCCTATCTCCCCTCACCACACTCCCTGCCGGTGACTGATGCCCTCAGGGGTCGGTGCATTGTTGGTTCTTGGTGTCCGGGGCTGGGCGCTCAGGTCATGTGCCAGCTCACTCCCGGTGGCTACTTGGCGGGGCCTGGCGCCTGCTGCTCAGTCAGGCCTCTTCCGGGGCGCGGAGGGCCCTCGGGCCTCTGTGCCTGCGGCTCGGTTCACTCTGGCACAGCCGGCTGCCGGCGGAGCCGGCGGACACGCCGGTGCAGCCCCCTCTAGTTTCTGCCCGGTGGCTACTGGGTGACCCCTCGTCTGGGTATCCTCAGCCCTTCCCATGAAGGTGGCACGGATGCCCCTCCGGTGGTCCTCCTTGGGCTCTTGCACTCTGGGACCTCTGGATGTCTGGGGCCTGGATCTCCTCCATGCCTGCTTCATGCCCTGAGGGACAGGGCTATGGCTCTCTACATCCTCCTGCAGACCATTACATGGGGAAACCATTTGAATACAAGCGCGCCGACCCACACAGGTGTGCACACAGGTGTTCACTGTTTGTAGACTTAAATCACACCTTTCTTGGCTGCTACTTCAAAGCACATTGTGCGCTGTCTGTCCTGCGTGCTGCACAACAACATTCAATATTTAGTATTTACTGCTGTTTACACTTAGCTAGATTAATGCGATGGTGTTGTGTATAGTATGTTGCTTTGTTTTGTTTTTTTGTTTTTTTTGCTTGTTTTCTATTCTTTTTCTCTCAACAGGTGATCCCGGAGATATTTTTTTCCCCCCTTTCTCACTGTCCCTCTCCCCTTCTGTTTTTCTTTTCCTTCCTCTTTCTTTCTCCCTTTCCTATCCCTCACTCATGTCTGTCCCGTCTGTAACAACTGAAAATAAAATAAAATAAATAATAAAAACAAAGGTCGATCAAATGGACCAATACGGCAATGCCATGATGATCCATTTGGCAAAATAAATCCATTGGGTATCCTTGTTGGTCTTCAGACGACAATTCTGACGGCTAAAGAACCAAATGGGACAGGCAAAAAAAAAAAAAAAAAAAAAAAAAAAAAAAAGTATGACCACAAAGCAAAGATGAAAGCCAGCCCAAAGAGACTTCAAAGCCGTCACCTGACTGCTCATCACTGCCTTTGTTACCTGCTGAAGTTCAGGCTCTGCTGGGCTCAACATTCACTCAGCTTTAACGTCACTGTAGGTGTTTGGCTAGCTTTGCATTAGCATACTGTCTGTGCGAACGTTTGCAAAGAGACAAAGTTGTGTTAGCAGCATGATGTGGTCGTTTATTAGTGATGGGATTTCCAGCTCTTTTTAGAGAACCGGCTCTTTTGGCTCCGAATCGGCTCTTCAGGTTGTTTTGTTGCTTTAATTAATTTATTATTAACATTGATATAAAATTATGCACAAAAGGAATTACTAATGTAAAAAAAAAAGTGGTTTTATTTATATATGTTTATATATAAATATTTACGGTGGCCCCTAGAGACAAATGGACTGGACTGGTTCTTATATAGCGCTTTTCTACTCTTTCTGAGCACTCAAAGCGCTGTACACAACTTGTACATTAACCCATTCACACCCATTCGCACAAGCACATTTTTCTAAGTGCTTTCTAAGTAACATTCACACACACATTCATACTCCGATGGATGCATCGGAGAGCAATTTGGGGTTAGTATCTTGCCCAAGGATATTTGGCATGCAGACTGGGGAAGCCAGGGATCGAACCACCAACCTTCCGATCAGTAGATGACCTGCTCTACCACCTGAGCTACAGCCACCCCTGTGACGAAGACAAAGCACGTACAATCTCCAAAACACATTTCTAGCGTTAACTGAACTTTCTTAACAGAGCTACCTAGATCACTTAAGTTACACAATTGAAAGCATGTGTGTATTGTTTGTGTATTTATACACAAGCACTCATATATATTCAAATGATTTAAAAAAAAATGTTCATTTACCTGTCACTACCACACACCAAATCCGGTCGTTGGTACTTGCTGGTAGTGGTAGGCGGATCGATCCAAATATCGATAGTATCGATCCCAAGTCGGGATCGGTATCGGATCGATACTAGCCTGGTGAGATCGATTCTTTACTTTGAGTTCTGCTTGTTTGCTATGCTGTGCTTTCGGCAAAAACGAAACAACCAGATCGCTGGACTCACCGCTCCTGTGTCAGCGGAGAGCAGGCACACTTTGCTCCCCCTCCCCCCCTTATGTTTCGGTGTTGCGCTGACACGTCACGTGACTTAGACACTTTGGGGGTTATTAAGTTGTTTACATATTAATTATATATTTTGTTTTTGTTGTTGAGAATTTTAATTGTAATTTTTGTATTATAGTTTATCAACAGTATTTGTTTTAATTTGTTTACTGGTTTGTGTGCACTTAAGATTAACAAAAAAAAAAAAGATCGCCACCACGGCAGACCCGATGGCATTTTCATGCTTCGCAGCATCATTTATTCTTACAATAATCAGTAACAGTACATTCAACGGCTGCAGCTCTCCCGCTGACAGCCGTACACATCACCACCACCAAACCTGCAGCGGCATCGCAGAACACGCCCTGCCACATACCCCCATCGCCCGCTTCACCCCACCCCGCGGGGGAATCGACCCGGACCATCGGCGCCCCATGCCCAGCGACGGGGAAGGTCCACTCTGGCGGTCGCCCGTGCCTCCAGCGGAAGCCCGGGAGCTGGCCTGATGGCCACCCATATGGCAAGCAGAGGCGGCGGAGCAGGAGTGGAAGTGAGCTGGGCTCACAGGCAGCTGGGCAGACGGCCGGTGTTGTGCCAGAAAGTGATTGCCTGCCCAAAACTGATTTCCAATGTTTCCGTGTATTTTTTATGTGTAATATCTTTACGTATGTTGATAAATAGACTTCGGTGAAAAGGGTTTACAAAGGGGTTATATATAGAATTAAAAAAATATCTGTTTTTCAAGTATCTTTACAACTCTGTGTTATTGTACTTACAATATAACCAACCAGTCCTTTATCGTCACTTAAAATATTTTTACAGAACTATTGTAATATTTGCTGCCATTTCTGCTGTCCTCTTGGTCAACTTACTCTTACAAAAGAGATTTTTAATGTTAATGAGATTTTTTTTTAACTGCATAAATAAGGGTTATATAAAAGTCACTGCCAAAAACTGATTACGGCTTCTACCTTGTTACACGAATGTTGTTTGTGGCTCAAGATGACTTTATGTCATCCATGAGGGATGCATTTGACATATGTTTCACATATTATAGCCCAACAAGTTACTAGCAGTTTAAATACGAGCAATCACTTTTTGGCATAACACCGGCACGCAGCCTGCGTGCCGAAGCAGACATCATGCCGCCCTCAGGCGTGGCAGGACCCCCGCGCACCTCGACCTCCGTCTCCAGCTTGGCAGGTCTCGCTGGCGCGCCAGCCTCCGGCTCACCCCGAGCCGCGCGCCGTCCACCCTTACAGTGATCACCCGGTTGCTGTAACAGTAGCCTACATTCAACGGCTGCAGCCCTCCTGCTGCCAGCTGTACACATCAACACCAAAAACAACAACAGCACAAGCAGCGCACAGGTTTTAAGCCGGCGAGGCATCATTGTAGATTCAGTGAAGGTGAGTCCATCTCACCTGCAGCGGCATCGCAGACCGCGACCGCCACAATAATAAAGCATTTTTTATTTAATTATAAATAAATTATTTCTCCTAATTATGTCCTGGGTTTTAACTAATTAATAATACAAAAGAAAAAATCATCAAAAACACTTAAGGTCATGAAAATTAATTGCGATTCAGCAATTCAATGAGGCATCCACCTTATTTATTGAAAAGTATCGTATCGGTATTGGTATCAGCGATACTGGCCCGTATTTACTTGGTATCGGATCGATACCAAAATATGCTGCCAGCAAGTAGTACACCACTACTTGCTGGCTTGTGTAGCCTCTAGGTAACAAAAGCTCAACACTGCACCCTAGTATCCTGGAGCACTTCTGTTGTGTTTTGTACGTGCTTTGTCTGTAGGGGCCACCGTAAATATACTTTTATTTATTCACTCCACATAAAATGTAATAAATAAATCATATAATACAAAAACCAACTATTCACATTTCAACTTTTAACTATTTAAATTTTCAGCTTTTTCCTTTTAAACAAATTTAAAGTGAAACAACACAAAACACTGCAAACCACAACACAATTAAATATAAATTAAAATATGAAAACAAAAAGAAGATGCACATTCTCTGTCATATGGACCTGCATGAATAAACTTTCTGAATCCTTTATCATCTGCAACTGAAAATAGTTGTGGATGATTACTATACCTTTCTAATGTGACGTTGTTGTCCCTGGCTCTCTTTCTCTCTCTCTCCCTCCCGCTCTGTTCCTGTGCTACTGAGTGTAACTACCGCCCCTCCCCCCTCTGCTCAGCGCAAAGCACGAGGCTCACGTGCGGAGTGAAGCGGAAAAAGTGCGAGAGAGAGGGAGAGAAAGAAAAAAAATCACGGCTCACGATAAGGAGCCGACTCACGTCGTTCACGTCAAAGATCTGGCTCTAAGAGCCGTTTCGTTCGTGACCGACACATCACTATTGTTTATGTCCTGGACGTATTTTCCCCTCTATCATTGTGCTCTTGCCACTTTGTGTGATAAAACTAAAGGTAATGTCCACAGTAGGCCACTCCACCATCGACCTCCTCCCACACGCAAACTGAAATCAGCTTATTGTAGCTCATGTTTGTTTGATTCTTTTTCTTTCTATCCATCCAGCATCTCAGTCACTGAAGAACTTTTGTAACGTGACAACAAAATTGTAAATATGATGTAATTACTGAAAAATGTCATGTGCTTTGAGTAAAACATTACTTTGTAATGCATCACACTCTGCAACACTGGTTATAACACAGCTCTCCTGTGTGTGAGATTTGTCCCAAGAAGAGGTGCACAGAGCGCTTCACAAATTTCTAACAGAAGAGTTGGAAATTATACATTCAACATATTGATTTCCATCATACACCTCTCAGTGGATCTGATTGATTTGAACTGCTTCACTGTTTCCAGAAACAAACAGAAGAAACTCTTCTAACCTTCTATTATTCAGGTTTATAGATTAATCACTCTCTGATCCCGTCTGCTCGGTTGTAACCGAGAACTCTTGGTAGAATACTTATTCTGACTTCAGGTAAACACATCTTTGTGTTGACATTGTAATACAACTGTAGTACAACTTATCCATTTAAGTAGGAACATGTTTGCAAATGCAGCATGTTTAATTACTAAATCTGCCCTCAGATTACTCCAAGGACCTGCAATGACATGCCAACACAAAGCTTGGAAGCACCAAACCCAAAGTGATGCTCAAGCTGAGTGTATGTTGACTTGATCCAAGCACAGCTGTTTCACAGCTTCCACAGATACTGCTCCACAGTACAGATTGGATCACAGGGCAGGAGTCTACCCCAGCTGTCATTGGGCGAGAGGCAGGGTGGTACAGGTTGCCAATCTATCACACAGAGACCAACCAGCATTCACACTTACATTCCCACTGACGGGCAATTTAGTATCACCAGTTAACCCAGTGGCATGTCTTGTCACTTGGTGTTCGCTCGCTCTGTGGTATAGTATCGCTTCCTGTTCCTGCTCAAACACAGTGGTGTTTCTGAGTAGCTTATTTGCTTAGCAGTTTAATTAACAACTTTTAAATACATTCTTTTTTCACAGTATAATCTTCACGTGCTTCATCCGAAGCACACTTTCTGTGTACTCACTACCTAATTTATAGGCAAAGTATTCACTCACTGTCTCTGTACTGTTTCGCTAGCTTAGCTCGTAGCCGACCCGTTAGCACCATGGCTACTTCACCTGTCCCTTCTGCACTTTCTTGCTCATTGTGTCAGATGTTTAGTTACTCCTCGGCCTCCTTTAGCGGTAATGATATCTGTAACAAATGTAGCATATTTGCAGCTCTGGAGGCCAGGATTACTGAACTGGAGACTCGGCTTTGCACCCTGCTATCACCCTTAGCTAGCCAGGCCCCTGTAGCTGGTGCAGCCGAAGATAGCGTAGCTAGCTGTTCCCCGGCAGGTCCCAAGCAGCTGGGGAAAGACGGCTGGGTAACGGTGAGGAGGAAGCGTAGTCCTAAACAGAAGCCCCAGGTACACCACCAACCCGTTCATGTGTCTAACCGTTTTTCCCCACTCGGTGACACACCCGCTGGGGGTCAAACTCTGGTAATTGGTGATTCTGTTCTCAGACATGTGAAGCTAGAGACACCGGCAACCATAGTCAATTGTCTTCCAGGGGCCAGAGCAGGCGACATTGAAGGAAATTTAAAACTGCTGGCTAAGGGTAAACGTAAATTCAATAAAATCATAATTCACGTCGGCAGTAATGACACCCGGTTACGCCAATCGGAGGTCACTAAAATCAATATTGAATCGGTGTGCAACTTTGCCAAAACAATGTCGGACTCTGTAGTTTTCTCTGGTCCCCTCCCCAATCAGACCAGGAGTGACATGTTTAGCCGCATGTTCTCCTTAAATTGCTGGCTGTCTGAGTGGTGTCCCAGAAACGATGTGGGCTTCATAGATAATTGGCAAACCTTCTGGAGGAAACCTGGTCTTGTTAGGAGAGATGGCATCCATCCCACTTTGGATGGAGCAGCTCTCATTTCTAGAAATATCGACAAATTTATTAAACCCCTCAAAACATGACTATCCAGAGTTGGGACCAGGAAGCAGAGTTGCAGTCTTACACGCCTCTCTGCAGCTTCTCTCCTCCTGCTACCCCCCCAAAAACCCATCTCCATAGAGACTGTGTCTGCTTCCAAAAAGACAAAAAACAAACTAAAAACCAGCAACAAACAACTTAAACATTTACAAAGAAAGAACAATACAGTATCCACATCTGAACCAAAGAGTAAAACAGTGAAATGTGGATTATTAAATATTAGGTCTCTCTCCTCCAAGTCTCTGTTAGTACATGACTTAATAATTGATCAACAAATTGATTTACTCTGCCTTACAGAAACCTGGTTGCAGCAGGATGATTATGTTAGTTTAAATGAATCAACACCCCCGAGTCATTCTAACTACCAGAAATCTCGAAGCACAGGTCGAGGGGGCGGTGTGGCAGCAATTTTTCACACCAGTCTATTAATTAATGAAAGACCAAGACAGACTGTTAATTCATTTGAAAGCCTGATGCTTAGCATTGTCCACCCCAGCTGTGAAACTCAGAAACCAGTCTTACTTGTTATCATCTATCGTCCACCTGGGCCTTACACAGAGTTTCTGTCTGATTTCTCAGACTTTATATCTAATTTAGTTCTGAGCTCAGATAAAATAATTATTGTGGGTGATTTTAACATCCATGTTGATGCTAAAAATGACAGCCTCAACATGGCATTTAATCTGTTGTTAGACTCAATTGGTTTCTCTCAAAATGTAACAGAACCCACCCACCACTTTAATCACACTCTAGATCTTGTTTTAACATATGGCATAGAAACTGAACATTTAACAGTGTTTCCTGAAAACCCTCTCCTGTCTGATCATTTCTTGATAACATTTACATTTACAATAATTGATTACGCAGCAGTGGAGAGTGGACTTTATCAAAGTAGATGTCTTTCTGAAAGCGCTGTAACTAAGTTTAAGAATATAATCCAGCCACTGTTATCATCGTCAATGCCCTGTACCAACACAGAGCAGAGCAGCTATCTGAACGCTACCCCAACAGAGGTCGATTATCTTGTTAATAATTTCACCTCCTCACTACGTACGACTCTGGATACTGTAGCTCCAGTGAAAACTAAGGTCTCTAATCAGAAGTACCTGACCCCGTGGTATAATTCTCAAACACGTACCCTAAAGCAGATGACTCGTAATCTGGAGAGGAAATGGCGTGTCACAAATTTAGAGGATCATCATTTAGCCTGGAGAAATAGTTTGTTGCTTTATAAGAAAGCCCTCCGCAAAGCCAGAACAGCTTACTACTCATCACTGATTGAAGAAAATAAGAACAACCCCAGGTTTCTCTTCAGCACTGTAGCCAGGCTGACAAAAAGTCAGAGCTCTTTTGAGCCAACCATCCCTTTAACGTTAACTAGTGATGACTTCATGAACTTCTTTACAAATAAAATTTTTATCATCAGAGAAAAAATTACCAATAATCATCCCACAGATGTAATATTATCTACAGCTACTCTTAGTACCATTGATGTTAAGTTAGACTCTTTTTCTCCAATTAATCTTTCTGAGTTAACTTCAATAATTACTTCCTCCAAACCATCAACGTGTCTTTTAGACCCCATTCCTACAAAACTGCTCAAAGAAGTCCTGCCATTGATTAATTCTTCGATCTTAAATATGATCAACCTATCTCTAATAATCGGCTATGTACCACAGGCCTTCAAGGTGGCTGCAGTTAAACCTTTACTCAAAAAGCCATCTCTAGACCCAGCAGTCTTAGCTAATTATAGGCCAATCTCCAACCTTCCTTTCATATCAAAAATCCTTGAAAGAGTAGTTGTCAAACAGCTAACAGATCATCTGCAGAGGAATGGTTTATTTGAAGAGTTTCAGTCAGGTTTCAGAGTTCATCACAGCACAGAAACAGCTTTAG
This sequence comes from Neolamprologus brichardi, assembly GCF_056152115.1. Lineage (NCBI taxonomy): Eukaryota > Metazoa > Chordata > Actinopteri > Cichliformes > Cichlidae > Neolamprologus > Neolamprologus brichardi. The sequence goes on along the minus strand of NC_142104.1, from coordinate 41,285,337 downwards.
TGAAGGTTACAAATGATCTTCTTATGGCCTCTGACAGTGGACTCATCTCTGTGCTTGTCCTTCTTGACCTTAGTGCAGCATTCGATACTGTTGACCATAATATCCTATTAGAGCGATTAGAACATGCTGTAGGTATTACAGGTATTGCACTGCCGTGGTTTGTATCATATCTATCTAATAGACTCCAATTTGTGCATGTAAATGGAGAGTCCTCTTCACACACTGAGGTTAATTATGGAGTTCCACAGGGTTCAGTGCTAGGACCAATTCTGTTTACATTATACATGCTTCCCCTAGGCAGCATCATTAGAAGACATAGCATACATTTTCACTGCTATGCAGATGACACCCAGCTCTATCTGTCCATAAAGCCAGATAACACACACCAATTAGTTAAACTGCAGGAATGTCTTAAAGACATAAAGACTTGGATGGCCACTAACTTTCTGCTTCTTAACTCAGATAAAACTGAGGTCATTGTACTCGGCGCTGAAAAGCTTAGAAATATGGTATCTAACCAGATTCTTACTCTGGATGGCATTACCTTGGCCTCCAGTAACACTGTGAGGAACCTTGGAGTCATTTTTGACCAGGATATGTCCTTCAACGCACATATTAAACAAATATGTAAGACTGCATTCTTCCATTTGCGCAACATCTCTAAAATTAGAAATATCCTGTCTCAGAGTGACGCTGAAAAACTAGTTCATGCATTTATTACTTCCAGGCTGGACTACTGCAATTCATTATTATCAGGATGTCCAAAAAACTCACTGAAAAGCCTTCAGTTAATCCAAAATGCTGCAGCAAGAGTACTGACAGGGACTAGAAAGAGAGAGCATATTTCTCCTGTTTTGGCTTCCCTTCATTGGCTTCCTGTTAAATCCAGAATTGAATTCAAAATCCTGCTCCTCACATACAAGGTCTTAAATAATCAGGCCCCATCTTATCTTAATGACCTTGTAGTACCATATCACCCTATTAGAGCACTTCGCTCCCGCTCTGCAGGCCTACTTGTTGTTCCTAGAGTATTTAAAAGTAGAATGGGAGGGAGAGCCTTCAGTTTTCAGGCCCCTCTTCTGTGGAACCAGCTTCCAGTTTGGATTCGGGAGACAGACACTATCTCTACTTTTAAGATTAGGCTTAAAACTTTCCTTTTTGCTAAAGCATATAGTTAGGGCTGGACCAGGTGACCCTGAATCCTCCTTTAGTTATGCTGCAATAGATGTAGGCTGCCGGGGGATTCCCATGATGCATTGAGTTTTTCCTTTCCAGTCACCTTTCTCACTCATTATGTGTTAACAGACCTCTCTGTATTGAATCGTATCTGTTATTAATCTCTGTCTCTCTTCCACAGCATGTCTTTTATCCTGTCTTCCTTCTCTCACCCCAACCGGTCGCAGCAGATGGCCGTCCCTCCCTGAGCCTGGTTCTGCCGGAGGTTTCTTCCTGTTAAAAGGGAGTTTTTCCTTCCCACTGTCGCCAAAGTGTTTGCTCATAGGGGGTCATATGATTGTTGGGCTTTTCTCTGTATCTATGAAGCGCCTTGAGGCGAGATTTGTTGTTATTTGGCGCTATATAAATAAAATTGAATTGAATTGGTTCACAAACTTTTTTTGCTAGGTCCCCCTTTGTTTTACAAGAAAAATGTTCACGCACACGCACGCACACATCTTCCAACCACACATGCCCATATTTTGCTCCATTGCGGTTTGTTTCACACCTCAAACATTTAGTAAACAATTAAGCAAATACAAGTAAATGCAATAATTTACAGGTAGTAATAAAATAAACCACTAACTCTTTTACGCTACGTCCGCACCTACACGGGTATTTTTGAAAACACAGCTGTGTCGTTCACACGTAAACTGCGTTTCAAATCACCGAAAACTGAGATTTTTTTAAAACTCCTTTTTTGCGTTTACGTGCGGACGAGGAATACAGAGTTCGTCACGCAACGTCAAAGGTATATGCCTTTATTCACGTCACTGTGCGCCATGTTATTGTTTACATGAGATGAATTGCAGAATGGCAGATAGAGACGAAATACTGTTAATCTGACTGTCTGCAGGTTTCACACGCAGTTAATGTCCCTCCATTTAGAAAGGCAGAGGCGTCACAATGTGATTATTTTACATGTAGTTGTTTTTTTTCCCTGTAATAATATTCAACATTGCAATCAAATCAAAAAATGCCTTTCTCTGCAAAATGGGTTTAAAAACATAAACAGCTGTGGGATCCTGTTTGTCCGTGATTTGAACCGCCCAGCGCTGCTCCCGACGAAGGGAAAACCAATTCTGCAGGGAGACCTACCTCGGCACTTGTGCAGGTGAAGCCAAAGGGCAGATTTGCTTCACCATATTTTCTAGTCTTTGGCTTAGAATGAAGTTGGTTTGGAAATATATTCAGCGATGCTTCATCTCCTGCGTTGCGTTTCTGTAGGCGCCCCGTGCTAGCAGTGTCCAAGCATTCCCCCCCCCCCCTTTTCATGCCGCGCCCCCCCTGCCATGGGCCCCACACTTTGGGAAGGTCTGAGTTAACCCACCATGCATGTCTTTAGACGGTCTATCCGAAGAGAACCCACACAGATAGGAGGAGAACATGCAAACTGCACACAGAGACACTGCCTTAGAATCTAGGACCCTCTGGATGTGAAGTGGCTAAGCCTGTGCCAGCCCTAGCTTTTCAAGTAAACTTTATTTTTCCTGTGATAAAATGAGGTTAACACTCACTGTGGTATTCATTAACCTTATTTAATCTCCGCTGCTGGGAAATACAAGGAGGAATTTGGAGCGGGGTGTGAATTCTCACAGTTACATCACGACTCAATACACCGGAGAATAGTTAGGAATAATAAAATTACCTTCTCATTACCACTTTAGTTTTTGAGGTGACTCTTGCTTGCGTTGTTGTGAAGCTGTTGAGGTGGCAAATGGGTAATGATTTCTAATTGTTCGACTCACTGTGACGATACGGACCGACGTCCTGGATGACTTCCTAAGGGGTTTTGTGCTGCTTGGCTTCCACTCAATGGTCTGTTCATCTGTAAATCTTCGCATGATGACACAGAGCGGCAGGTACACTGAAGAGGTTTGGATTGATCCCTCATTGGCCTCATCTGTAACAGGTCACTGATGCAAAGAGGAAAAGCTGATTCGATAAACTCAGCGCTTGAGATGACACACATTACCGGAACACTCCAGAGTATTGATCCTGTGCTGAATTTAAAGGGAAGGAAGCTGTCTGGGAAAAATAATGTGGATGAAGTTCTTCGGGCCTGAGGGCAAAATCCTCTTAGCTTTTTTTGTCAAAGTACTTCCTGTACAGAGTATATTGTCATAAAGTACAGTTCACTCGGGTTCAGCTTACAGCAAATGTGAAAACTGTAAGACAATCTGTGTTTAGGAAATGTTAAATTAGTTGGCAAAAGAGCTGAAATATGAACTGTGCAAACTTTGTTTAGTGCTCAGATTTTCTTCAAGGTTTCCAGAAAATTCTGTCACGATCATCTATCAGTGTCACTTCCTGCTCAGTGTTCGAAAAAAATGACATAATCAGCCAAAGTTGACAGTGTGTAACTGGCTGTCTGCTTCCTAAGATGCTTCCCTTACTATTAATGAATATTTTTCTTCCTTTGGCCCTTTTTATGCATTAACTGAAACTCTCTCACATTTCCCTGGTGTATATTTTTACTTGTCTTTTAAAGTTTCACACACATGAGTGATTAGTGTTTTAAATGCTCTGCATACGGGTGAAGGACACTGTTGCTCTCAGCTCTCGTTCCTTGGCAGCATCTTGCTGACAGAAGTAGCAGTGAGCAGAAACATGCAGTTTGACACCAAATGGTGAGATAAAACTGGGGTTCTTAAACTCGTCCTTCTGCATCACAGCATCTGCTTTTAGGCTGAACTTGATGAAGTGGCTAGGCTTGAACAAACCGGGAGTAGATATGTACACCAGTTGTGGATTTTCCCAACACTGATTCGTTTCAAAACACTTGGATACTTTAGGTAATTTTTCCAAAATGTCTTATCATTATTATTAGGGGTGGGTTATTAAAATTGATTCTAGCTAATTCTAGATATCGATTCATTAAAACCCTGAATCGACTTTTAAATATAAATTTATTTTGCCCAAAATGTCAGAATCTCAGGTTAAACCTCACAAATTTTCGACAACCACCAAACAGCTAAAACAGTGAATGAGAGCAGGAACATGGATTCTGCACAAAGATCTAAACACGAAGCACGGACCCGCCAACGCATCAAAATCAGTGAGATGTGGCTTTTAGGGGTGGGTTTTTATAATCAATTTATCGATTAAATTCGATTCATTAAAATCCTGAATCGATTTTTTAATATAAATTTATTTTGCCCGAAATGCCAGAATCTCTGGTGAAATCTCACAAAATTTCAACAACCACCAAACAGCTAAAACAGTGAATGAGAGCAGGAACACGGATTCTGCACAAAGACAAAACCCGCAGATCAGAGTCAGTTAGATGTCGCCTTTCTCACAGTCGGGGCTGAAAGCCGACAGCTCGCTGATTCTGATCTGTCGGCGGTCCGCGCTTTGTGTTCACGCCCTTTATGCGCTGATTCTAAAGCTGTTAGTTTGATGTCTCTCCAAACAATATTGACTGAACCAGCAGCAAAAGAAGATCCAAACTATGCTTCACATAAACATTGTCATGTATTCACTCTGACTTTTACTGTTTTGCTTCGACCACGATGCACAGCTCTCTCTCTCTCTCTGTACTTCAACAACAGTTTCCCGTCTAAAATTCTTTTTTCTGCATTAATTGACGGCCGCTCCGAAAAGAAAACCTAATTTCTGCCGTTCAATACTGAACAAATTTCAAATTTTTAAAATTATGCAAAATGCAAAACACTTAGCCGTGTCTCTAATTAAACTGCGGTAACTTCAGAGGTAACATTCATGTGTAGATTAATGGTTTTCTTTTGTTTTTGATGTACTGCAGAATATTTTTATAAAATCCCAGAACAGGAAAATCACCTTCATGTTTTTCTGTGTTTTATCTTCAGCTACTTTGACACAAAGGCATCTGCTGTGATGCTCACACCTTTGATAAAGTCTTGCGTGTGTCAGCTTCCTTTTTATAGATACAAAAATATGTAAATGTACTGATCTGAATTATAATATTTCTGACTGTCAAAATTTTCCAGATTTAAATCGAATCGAATTAAATCGAATCGTGGATTGAATCAATTTGGGACCTTGTGAATCGGAATTGAATCATTCTAGAAATCAGTGACGATACCCAGCCCTAGTGGCCGACGACACGGACACGCTGTCAAAGCCGACAGCTCACACATTCTGATGCGTCGGCGGGTCCGCGCTTTGTGTTCACGTCTTTCTTTGTGCTACATTCTGAAGCTGCAGGTTTTTATCTCTCTCCAACCAAACCTGACTGAACCAGCAGCAAAAGAAGATCCAAACTACGCTTCACATAAACATCGTCACGAATTCACTCTGACTTTTGCTGTTTTGTCTTGACAACGATAAAATCACACTTCCTGCACAGTAGTGATGGGATTTCCGGCTCTTTTTAGAGATCCGGCTCTTTCGGCTCGGCTCACTAAAAAGAGCCGGCTCTTTCGGCTCCGAACCGGCTCTTCAGGTTGTTTTGTTGATTTAATTATTTAATCATTAACAATAATATAAAAGTATGCAGAAAAGGAATTACTAATGTAAAAAAAGTGGTTTTATTTATATATGTTTATATATGGCCCCTAGAGACAAAGCACGTACAAACTCTAAAGCATATACAAACTCCAAAACACATTTCTAGTGTTAACTGAACTTCCAAAACAGAGCTACCCAGATCACTTAAATTACACAATTGAAAGCATGTGTGTATTGTTTGTGTATTTATAGACAAGCACTCATATTTATTCAAATAATTAAAAAAAAATTCATTTACCTGTTACTACCACACACCAAATCCGGTTGTTGATAATTCCTGGCTTGTGTAGCCACTAGGTAACAAACGCTCAACACTGCGCCCTAGCATCCTGGAGCACTTCTGTTGTCTTTTGTACGTGATTCTGAGTTTGTACGTGCTTCTGAGTTTTTACGTGTTTTGGAGTTTGTACATGCTTCGGGGTTTGTAAGTGCGTCTGAGTTATAACGCGTTTTGGAGTTTTTACGTGTTTTGGAGTTTGTACTCCTTTGTCTCTAAGGGCCACCATAAATATATTTTATTTATTCACTCCACATAAAATGTAATAAATAAATCATATAATACAAAGAACAACTATTTACATTTTAAACTTTTAACTATTTAAATTTTCAGCTTTTTCCTTTTAAACAAATTTAACGTGAAACAACACAAAACGCTGCAAACCACAACACAATTAAATATAAATTAAAATATTAAAACAAAAAGAAGATGCACATTCTCTGTCATATGGGCCTGTATGATTTCTGAATCCTTTATCATCTGCAACTGAAAATAGTGGATGATTACTATACCTTTCTAATGTGACGTTGTTGTCCCTGGCTCTCTTTCTCTCTGGCTCTGTTCCTGTGCTACTGCGAGTGTAACTAACGCCCCTCCCCCCTCTGCCCAGCGCAAAGTACAGACCGCGCGTGCGGAGTTTAGGGCGAGAGAGAGGGTGAGAGAAGGAAGAAAAAAAACCTCACGGCTCCCAATAAGGAGCCGGCTCGCGTCGTTCACTTCAAAGAGTCAGCTCTAAGAGCCATTTCGTTCGCGAACGACCCATCACTACTGCACAGCTCTCGCTCTCTCAGGAACAGTTTCCCATCTGAAAATCTGTTTTCTGCATTATTCGCTTGCTTCTTACGCAAGCGCTGTCGGCTGCTTGTGTGGGATTTTTAATTTAACTGACTTCCGACATGAAAGCCTCATCTCTGCTGTTTAACACTGAAGTAATTTAAACTTTTTAAAATTATGCGGAATTGTAAAACTCTTAGTTGTGTCTGTAATCAAACCTCTGTAACTTTGCTCTGCTTCACTTCAGCAGCATCAGGTAATGTTCAGATGTTGATTCATGGTAGGGATGCACCGATACCGATACTGGTATCGGGTATCGGGGCCGATACTGTAAAATGTGTGTGTACTCATACTCGTAAAAGTTAACCGATACCATGAACCGATACCAACTGAGGGTGGCTTGTCATTTCTGTTGTAGTTTTTTAGATTGGCCACTAGGGGCCAATTATTATTTTATTTATTATTTATTTAATAATAATTATTTTTTTTGTTTGTTTACAATATGGACACTCTGCAACAATTTAAAAGTTTATTTTATTCTCAAACCTAATTTGTATTTATTTTATTCCAAACAGAAGTGTTTATTTATTATTCTGAAAGCTCGAGACAGTGCCAATAGTTCAGTGATATTTTGTAAAATTACAATGTGGAGACTCTGCGATAATTTAACAGAAGTGCTGATTTTTCACTTGACATTTTTTTGTGGTCATTTTTATTAAGATTTTATTTTTTATCGGCAGGGAATATAATAAAACCTGTCTTCCAATTAATTGTATTTGTGTGTGTGTGTGGTAGAAGTATCGTTTTTTGTACTCTGTATCGGCAAGTACTCAGCTCCAAGTATCGGTATTGTATCGGTTTGAAAAAATTGGTATCGTTGCATCCCTAATTCATGGTTTTCTTCAGTTTTTGTTCTACTGCGGAATATTTTTAAGGTTTTCTGTTATAAAAAGCCAGAACAGGAAAATCTCCTTCATGGTTTTCTGTTTTATCCTGAGTTACTTTGATACAAAGGCCTCTGCTGTGATGCTCACACCTCTGATAAAGTCTCACATGTGTCAGCTTTCTTTTTATAGATATAAAAATATGGATATGCACTGATAAGTGATCAGAATAATATTAGTGATAATAATAATAATGATAATATTTCTAACTGTCTGAGGGAAGATTTCCCCGATTCAAATCGAATTGAATCGAAACCGTGAATCAGGATCGAATCGATTCTAGAAATCAGTGACGATACCCAGTCCTAATTAACACACACCACACCAGACAGCAGCACAGCTGATCAGCCAGATTCCAAGACATGGATCAGATTCAGTCCTAGACTGGAAGAAAGAACAAGTCATTGATCCAAGGTTACGCTTAATCTATATTAATCCAGTCTAATCACTGGCATCCAACCTGTGAAGGTGTGAGAAATACTGATCTTTCTTTTTTCTGTCTGATGTAAGATTTCAGATTTCTTAATAGCCACTTATGTATTAAACAAAACATATTCATATTACTATATCCCATTTCTAATGACAATTAGAAGCAAGTCATAGAACAGAAACCCCACTAAAAATAAAAACAATACAACACCTAATATACTGGTTTTATACTGGGTGTATTGGACATTTGATTTTTTTTTGTCAGTCTCACAACAACAAGGAGAATTACTTCTGGACCATTAAGCTTTGAAATTCATCCTCCCCTCTGTCACAAATGAACGGTGCAAACGTATTCCAGTGTAATGACAGCGTTAGGAGAGATGCATCCTGCAGGCTGGCTGGTTATTGAGGTGTGAGAATAACACAGTCTGAACACCCCACAGGCTTCGGTGGAATCACTTAGCAAAGGTGTTTTCACCCTGGCCTGTGATCTTGACACATGTGTATATGTGCGTGTCTGCTTAAGGCATCTGAGTAGTGCAGAGTGAGATTTTCCTCCAAGCCTGTTTGAGATTCATAGCTTTCCAATTGGAATCTAAAGTGCAGCGCTGCCACTTTTTAAAAGCAAGCACAAATTCTGGCGCCTGTCTGACCCTTATCCTCTGGAGACCTACTTAAAAAAGTTTTTGGCTTGTTCAGAGTTCGGCATCTATAATCACAAGTGTCAACAACAACAGCTGTGAAAGTGTGGCAAAGACACTTTCTTTATTAGAAACACGAGGCGCTGCTTGCCAAAGCTAACCAAAGTAAAGTACAGTTTTTAAATCATGATTGCATTCATTAAGATTTAATGTATTAGTTATCCAAACTGCCCCTAAACCTTGGCAGCAAGAACTCCAATCAAGCATTTGTGATAACTGAGTTTTTACATCACGGTGGAGGAATTTAGTGCCGCTGTTCTTTGCAGAAGTGGGATGATTTTTAAGGGTTAAAAAATACACAGCGTAGCTTTGGTTTGGCTGTAGCTCAGGAGGGAGCGCAGGCCATCTACTAATTGGAAGGCTGGCGGTTCGATCCATGGCTGCTCCACTACATGCCCAAGTATCCTTGGCCGGGATACTTAACCCCAAGTTTCTCTCCAATACGTCCACTGGTGTGGATGCGTGTAAAACAAATGAACAATGACAGCGTCTATATCGACTCTTAAATGCAGACAAATTGGACGTGTTTTGCTGTTGAAACGCTCACTGAGAAAAGCAATTCTCAAATCTTGGTGTGCACAGTATTCAAATCAGAGTGTGCTTCATAAGCTGACAGAACAAATATACTGTATTTTCTATATTTAGGACCATACAGAGATTTTTTAACAAGTTAAGCACCCACGCTCCCAGTCCAGGGGGCATGGGTGGAGGGAGGAGGGAAGGGAGGAGATCGCATTTAATCGGTTATAACACGGAGTCAGAAATATAAATCCCAACATGTGTAGAAAATTCTGAATCTCAGCTAAAATCTCATTTAATGTCACGGGGTGCCGAGGCAGGCCGTGTGAGAATATAAACGGAGCCGAGATGCAGACTGCTTAAGTTGTGAGCGAGCTTTATTAACAAAAGGGTGAAACAAACAGGGACGAGGAGGAAGAAAACCAAAACCTAAGAATAAACTAAACTGGGAAAAGCTACGCAAAGACAAACCTGAAACCTTGAGTCGAGAAACAGAGATGCAGGGAGAATACACGAGAACATGGAGGGGAACAACACAGACGAACCAGCAACGACTAAGACAGAAGACACGACTAAAATACACTCAGAGAACACAGGGAGATTACACACAGGTGGGAGTGATTAATGTGACGAGACTAGGGAGGCGAACTGAAAACACTCACATAAGACGCAGACCTTCACAATAAAACAGGAACTAAGAACACAGACTAAGGTTCTTTCTCAATTCTCAAGTACCCGAGTACTCCCAATTTGTACAACTGGAACACCAGCGTACTTGATGATGTCACAGGTCCGGAGTTTTTACTGCCGTCCCCTCTTAATTTAACTGTGAGTAATATGTTATGAAGCTTAACTTTAATCACAGCCAAACCGGTTTACTCAGGAACAAATAAAACACTGAAATAAACCAAACATTAACATTAAGAAGTGATCTAAGTGACTTATATATCATGTTTAACCTCAGTAGTGAAATCTCTATTAATAAAAATAGTGTACATGTACATACGTGTACATACCTTAATAAAAACAAGCAGGTGAGATGTTAGAACGCTTTTATTTTTATTTTAGTGGACACTCAATACAATAGACAGCTACTGGGGTTTGTTTAACCTAAGTAGCGAAAAGACCGCGGGGGGGTTGAAAACGATGTGCCGGGAGTCCGCTGTTCTCGCCGGCTGTAATAATCCTCGACCTCGCTGTCTGCTATGGAGCTGGCGGGTCACAGATGTCTCCGAAAACATCGGAGTGCGTTTAGAAATATATGATATCTTGATCAATCGAGCAGATATGTGAAGTTTACACAGCTACATTCTCGCTTGAAAAGAACTTAAAAGTTTATTTTGTGACCCAGAAAGAGTATTTAAAAGTTTTTAGCCCCGCTCGTCCGCCATTGCCGCGTTTGAGTTTTGGACAAAATGCATTCTGGGATATTTAGCTGTACCAAGTCAACACAAGTCACCACCGATGCATGCTCGATAAAACGAGCGGAGCGAGAACACATCCGGGACTTTTTCGCGTTCTCGGCTTGATGCGTACTTTGAATTGGAACAGTACTTGGTCTCCGACTGATGACGTATCACGAGTACATGAGAACGCAAGTACGCACAAGTATGCATATTGAGAAAGGCCCTAAGAAACGCGGACTTTATACAGGAACACACGGGCAGAACAGAGTAAACACTAAACAGAGGAAGAACAGAACCAACAATCACACTAATAGAAAACACAAAACGCTGGGTCAAAAGGACCCATGACATATAAACCATTTCTACAACCACCAAACAGTTAAATGAGCAGTTAGGTGAGTTTCTGGAGTTAAATGTGAACCAAAGCATATTTTCAAAGGTGTTATGAAATACTTTTTAAAATTTGTTGAAGGAAATAAAAAAAAAAAATCTAATGTTTCTATGTTTGAGTCACAGTAACCTTGACATAGTAACATCTGCAGTACTATTTACACCTCTGATGAAATCTCACAAGTGTTAGCTTTATTACCAAGATTGTAAACACAGAGTTTGTAATTGCAGAGAATCACAACATTTATTTTAATTCATTTTGGAGCAGGAAGCTCAGAAAACCCCCAGGGGCTTTTTTTTTCTATCCCAGCTTTTTTGGGATGTGTTAAAAATAAGCCAACATTTCTCAGTTTAAACATTTGATATATTGTCTGTTTTCTATTGTAAAGAAAATACAAGTTTACAAGATTCTCACATTCTGTTTTTATTTATATTTTATACAACATCCCAACATCTGGAAATGGCATTTAAGTCCATTTTTACTAGATCTTCACAGACACGCTGTCACTTTGCAAAAGGGCATCCAAATGGACAGTGGTCGCTCATGAATCCAGAGGCTCGACCCCCGTGTTGCATGATTATTGTTTTTCTGCTGGGTTTTGTATCAACATGAACTGAATGCTTGACTTTCTTTAATGCTTTCTCAGTCTGACCAACAGAAGTGCTCCTGCTCATGTCACAGGCTTCTTCACTTTTACATCAGTTACATAACAGCTGAATTGATCTTATAACGTGCAGCCTGAGAAACCAGAATAAATGACTAACACGTGTTCATGACTAAATAATTATTTGTGACATGTGAAAAATATCCAGAAGACGTCGACGTGTCTTTGTCATCTACGTTTGCTCAGAGACATAAAGAACAGCACGGCAGTGTGAGGAGACGCCGCTT